>NW_026057576.1:38426306-38467034 GCF_023721935.1 Panthera uncia
TACACACACACACACACACACACACACACACACACACAATGGAGTATTACTCGGCAATCAAAAAGAATGAAATCTTGCCATTTGCAATCACGTGGATGGAACTGGAGGGTATTACGCTAAGTGAAATTAGTCAGAGAAAGACAAAAATCATATGACTTCACTCATATGAGGACTTTAAGAGACAAAAACAGATGAATATAAGGGAAGGGAAATAAAAATAATACAAAAACAGGGAAAGGGGACAAAACAGAAGAGACTCATAATTATGGAGAACAAACTGAGAGTTAATGGAGGGTTTGTGGGAGGGGGGATGGGCTAAATGGGGAAGGAGCACTAAGGAATCTACTCCTGAAATCAGTGTTGCACTATATGCTAACTAATTTGGATGTAAAAAAAGAAAAAAAAAGAATTGTATAGAATTGTAATCACAATTTTTATAATGACTTTAGTCAGTTACATGGAGTCATCTCATTGAATCTGATTGTCCTCAACAAAATTTAAATTTGAAATATCATCATATTTCCTTATTTCCTGGTTAGATTTGTCAATGTATCACTTTGGGAGAAGGCTTCTTTTGTTTGTAACTTTAATAATTACCCACATGGGTTACTGACACTTTTATTTATCAAACAAAAAGAGAGAGAAAGAGAGAGAGAGAGAGAACTAAACATAAAGGACTTTGATTATATTTCTGGCAACCAGTTCTAACAAATGTTTTCATTCCGTTACCATCCTTACAAGGTAGTATGGCACACCCTACGGTCTAATTTGAAAAAAAAAATAATGTAACAATATGTAATATAAATCAACTTATAGTTTAATTTCAAGTTATTAAGATGAGACTTTGGACTTACACTTTAAAGTTGATGCTGGCACAAGTTAAGACTTTTGAGGATATTTGGGTAGAATAAGTGCATTTTGCATGTGAAAGGACATGAGTTGCAGAAGCAGAGGCAGAAAGCTACAGACTGAATACGTCTCCCCCAAATTCTTATGTTCCAATCTAATCCCCAATATGATGGTATTTGGATATGGGCCTTTGTGGGATCATTAGGTCATGAGGGTGGAGATTCCATGAATGGAATGAATATTCTTATAAAACAGACCCCAGAGAGCTCCCTTGCCACTTCTGCCCAGTGAGGACACAGCAAGCCACCTATCTATGAACTCCCCAAACACTGATTTTACCTGTGGCTTTAACTTCAATGGAATTCCCAGCCTCTAAACTGTGAGAAATAAATTTGTGTTTTTTGATAAGCCACCAAATGTGTCTATGTTATTCTCTTATGGCAGCCCAAACTAAGACATACTTATAAAGCATTTTTTAAAAGTTAAAATTAATTAAAATATTAATATAACTTAGAAACCATTGGGCTGATATTGCCTCAGTGTCACATGCAAACTCTGTACGAACCTTCACACAAAGCAACTATTTAACAACTGTGTTTATAGAGGATACGAAAATTGTTTAAATACTTACATCCTTACATGAGACTATGTTACCTATACATAGTTGCTTTACCCAATTCATTTACATTATAGTGAGTTGGATGGGGGATTTGTAGTTAAGAAATAAGACATTTTATTTTTTTTCCTTTTAAATGAAATAGACTCCCATTGGTGTGATGCTGGACAGAAGAGTGCTTTATCCTAAATATGTATTATTCCACTGTTTGGATCTTTTAGATTTGCTACTTATCTAATTATTTGCATTGTACCAGAGTTCTAAATACCTATAGTATTTTTAAAAAGTAAAGATTTCTATCAAGAATGAAATAAGCTTGGCTCATAAAGAAATAAAATATTGCTTATTTCCCATTTCTCTATTTCTTGCCATTTAATTTCAATCAATATTTTATATGATTCTATTCAATGATTTGATGGTAGTACTAAGACAGCTTTAAATGTCCCTTCAGCTTGACTAAACCTTAGGTTTCCTCCCATCTATACGCCTCTGATCTCCCTTTTCTTAGAAAACTTGAAATTGCAAATCCTTTCTCTTCCCCTTTGAGATGTAAGTCTTCTACAAGCCAAGGATATCTTTCTCAAGGACCTGGGAGCCATCTTTTTGAAACGTAACCATCAGGGAAGGTATCATGACTATTTCCAGCCTCTGTGGGAGGGTAGGTGCCTAACTTCAGTAAGCACCAATTAGTCAACACTGATGGCTTAATCACATTCACCAACATTCCCCATAATGTTCTCCAGTATTTTTTCACTAGCTCACCCCAGTGCTGAAAAACACCTGCCTTTGTTTCAAAGATGAGTTTAATCTGCTATCCCACTGTAATAGTCTTAAATAAATTCTTACTTATTATTTTAACTATAATTATAAATTATAAATCTTTCATTGGTAATATGGTGCAAAGCCAGCCCATTCACTCATACTTAAAAAAATTACTAATCTGGAAAATTAATTTTAAGAGCAAAGGTATATAAGACAAAGCCCATTTTTGGGGGGGGGAATGGAAAATAATTTTTGTGTTTAAACCTTGTGAAATATATTTTTGTCTCGTTTTTCCTCTTCCTCACTCTAAATTACATTTTTTTTTTTTTTGCCAGTGTGTGGATCTTGTTGATAACAGTTACCAATTTGTGATGATTGGATTTGTAAAATCTGTAATTTAGATGAATGATAAACCGTGAAGTTTTCGGAAAGAAGCTCATGAAAAAATTATTTTATGGAAAATCCAGTAAGTGTTAAGTGAAGCTGAGTACTTTTGAGAAAATAAATGTGTACTTTACATTACTAATTGAAATCTTTTGATTCATCTGTCAATAGACCCAGCAGAATAATCTCCCTATGAATTGTAAGAGACAGAGAAGAGTGAGAACTTTCCACTGTGGCCATGGCAGGTCCTTGCCATTTCCAGTTGTTCCCCCTCTGCCCCACTTGATGATATCCAGATTGGGCAAACAATGGCTGGTAATCAGCAAGAGCCATTTCTTCCACTCTGTGAATCTGTCTGACCCCTTCCTTCTATTAAAGCCCTATAATCCATTTCCCCCTTCTTTTACAAGTTCAAATGCTCTTTAGGAGCTTTCTCATGTGGGTCATTGTTGAATAAAGATTTATACCGATAATGCTCTACTTGATTTTTTCCCACAGAAGATATTTCTATGCAATCTATTGTTCTTATAAAATTCAATATGTGTATATGTTATGTATATCATATATATATTTTTAAAGTTTTTTTAATGTTTATTTATTTTTGAGAGAGAGAGAGAGAGAGAGAGAGAGACAGAGTGCGAGCAGGGAGGGGTAGAGAGAGAAGGAGACACAGGATCTGAAGCAGGCTCCAGGCTCTGAGCTGTCAGCACAGAGCCTGATGTGGGGCTTGAACTCACAAACTGTGAGATCATGACCTGAGCCAAAGTTGGACGCTTAACCAACTGAGCCACCCAGGCTCCCCATGTATATCATATATTAAGGCACATATATAATAGGATATTATGTTGTGAGGTTAAAAAATATTACATTGCAGTGTAAATATTTTTACCTTTCCACACATAAGATAGAGAAATGTAAAAGAAATTATCCTCAGCTACTATTTACAAAATGTTTTTGGCAGACTAATCTCAAGAGGAATTTTGATCAGATAACTTTGAGAAAAACTATAGATTTATGCCCAGGAACCCCATCATCGCCACATTATGGCACATACCAATATGCTATTTGTAGGTCACAGAGGCTTCAGCTGAAGGCAGTATGAAGTTCATGCTATGAACTAGATAGAACTGATGAGGGAGCATAAGGCAAGCAGCAGGCAAAATATAAGCTAGCACTGCCCCCCAGCCACCCCAAGTGGGATGTGTGTGATATTCCTCAGGCACTCCTGGCTTCCCAAGGACGAAGGAAAGGGAAAGAAAACCAATGGTTAACTAACCGATAGAGGTCATAGTTGTGCAGGACACGAGTCTCCATCAGTTTACAAATATCTTAATAAATTACAAGAAAAAGGCAATCTTATAAATACCCTGATCTCCAGGAACTCCCTACTGTCTTAATGATAATGTTGTTCTAGAGGGAAAAACCACCTTAGCTTGACAATAGCTAGGACTACAGTAATCTGTAAATCTTCTTTAGCATTTGGAAATTCCTTTAAGAAACTTCCTCTCGACTTTACCTCCCCCAACTCCATAGTATATAATCAGTCACTCTTCACAACCCCTGAGCAGCTCTTTCTGCCCATAGGTCCTGACCCCGTGCTTTAGTAAAATGACATTTTTGCACCAAAGATGTCTTTGAAAATTTTCGTGGCCAACAGCTCCTAACCCACGTTACCTCAAAACCTCATTAGAACTAGCCCAGGACTCAATTCATCTAATCATCAGAGCAAGCTCTGATCTTGGCATGATTTATATTCATCTCTTAAAAACTCCAATAAATTCCATCTTTTAGAGGAACTGTTTAATTCTTCCTGTTGTTTTCTTGTTTGTTTCTAAATTCCAGCTTAGGTTTAAAGGTTTTTTGTTTTTTTTTTTTTAATAAAACCTGGGAAAATATTTTGGAAAATATTACTCTAATTTTTTAAGGGAAATGATCTTTTTATACAAGTTATGATCTTTATTCATAAAAAATGGAGAAATATAAATAACATTTTATGAAATGTCTTCAAATATTCCTTGGCCATAAATTCTGGCAATTATTAAAATCTACAAGGGACATCAGGCCAACTGTAGCAAATTTTAATCACATCAATGCAATAGTTTTAGAAAATGGCCCCTTTCTTTGCAACACTTTACTAATTTCTTCTTATTCTCCTTCTCTTTCTCCTCCTCCTCCTCCTCCTCCTCTTTTTCCTCCTCCTCCTCCTCCTTGAATATTGTGTTTTCTTTTCCCTAACACAGCGTTCATATATCTCCTCACAATTCCCCATGCGTTCCAGATATTGTATGGTTGATAAGACATATTTGTGAGTTGATTAACGCTTTTCCACTTTCTAACGGAAACCATTTAATGTTTATAGTGTTTTGGTATAAAATTTGCATATTTTAAAATGAATATATGATCACTATGTGTAATTATTTAATCATTATTTAAATATATACAATTTCATCATAAATACTATTAGAACAATTACATATTTTACTTACCATTTGTGGTACTAAAAATAATAAGCAAACATTTACAAATGTTACTTATATTACAAGCTTTTCTACAATTCAGCCAAATAAACCCTTTTGATTGAGCTGAAATGAGACTATTTTTTCAATGCCATAAATAATGCTTAAATATTCACGATCCTAAGATTGCTGTAAAAATAATACGTGAAATCGAGTGGCTTGTTTTAACAGAGCACTTTGTAGTGAAATAAGATTTTAAAGCACAGAATGGCGAGTAGTTATTAAAAAGACATCGAAGCAAAACCAAACAGGAAGAATTTATGCTCTTGAGTGCTTTGCTGAGATCCTTTCAGTCGTGTTGAAGCAAGATTGAGTCAATGCTTTCCCAGTTCTGTGTGTCAGGTAAAACATAGCAGGGGGTGAAATGAATTCATCTTTCTGTCTTCAAGTAAACTAAAAGCAATTTTTGTCTTCCCATGTGGTCACTTGAGGTGCTTGTCATGTTCAAGCTAATGATATCAGGCACCCTCAGGTTGTTTAAGTATTCATGAAGTAATTAAATTCTCATTAACATATAAATAAAAGAAAACTGAAAACAAGTTTAGCAGGCACCTAACATCTGTTCTAATGCTTTTAAGTATTAAAATGTGCCACACACAGAAGGAAAAGTGCATTCTGTTCTGGGAAGTATTTTGCATAGATTATTTATAGAAACTGTAATTAAACTGATTTGGCATATTAAAAAAAGTTAACAGCAGAGCATTATTTAGATCATTTGTTGGTCTCTGTCACCTAAATAAGGAATTAAAAATAGATACGGGGAAAGGAAAATTAGGTTTTGTTTGTTTTACATTTCAGATAAAATTATAAGAATAATTGAAATTTACTTCCATCCTGAAACAAGATGGTTAAATTTCAGTCTATACAGGCATAAATCCAACTTTGCAACTGCAACCAAAAGCCCTTTTCATGGTAAATTATAAAATGGCTTGGGTGCTTGTCCAAACATGTCACTTAAATCCATAAATTTATCTTATTCACATATACAGATGATTTCCTCTTTAAAGCTTTTTATATATGGATTTATCAAAGGGTAAATTGAAATGGATTAAAGAAAATCTTACCTTTCATTACTAACTGTATGATTTCACGTTATTTGCCACTTATAATAGATATTTTTCATGCTGTGTATTATATTTTAAAATTTCAGATATCCCATGGGGCGCCCGGGGTGGCTCATTCCATTAAGCATCCCACATCAGCTCAGGTCATGATCTCATGTGCACGAGTTCAAGCCCCTTGTTGGGCTCTGTGCTGAAAGCTCAGAGCCTGGAGCCTGCTTCAGATTCTGTGTCTCCCTTTCCTTCCCTCTACCCTTACCCGACTCATGCTTGGTCAATCTCTCTCTCTCTCTCTCTCTCTCTCTCTCTCTCTCTCAAAAATAAATAAACATTATTTTTTTTAAAATTTCAGATATCCCAAACTTTTTTCTATTTCCCATCTTCCCAAACAAATTAGCCATTCAATAAGACAAATTCACTTATCTTACCTGGAATTAAATTCTGTATGTTCGCTAATATTAGGACACCATGACAAAACATTGTGCACTAAGTATGAGTGGGAATTGTAGAGGAGTGCAAGAAATTTACCCTCTACCCTTCTAAGTTTTTGCCAGGGATCCTTGCATCAAATAAAGAAAGAGAAAACACTGCATGCAGGGGAACAGTAAGGGGACTATAGGAACAGTGCACATGGAAATGCTAGCTTGACTATGATCATATTGGGGACAGATAAATTTTTGGAACCAGATTCTGGATATGTTTTGAAGATGAAGGCAATGTTATTTGGGATAAAAGAAAGAGAGGAGTAAAGGGAAAGTCCAATATATTTTTTCCTGAGAAACTTACAGAATGGAGTAATCATTTACTGAGATTAAGACTATGGGTGGAGTAGCATTAGGGATCAGTTCTGAATGTGTTGCATTTGATGTGTTTTTTATCCAACCAAGCATATCAATCAAATAGGCAGTTGAGTATATGGGACTATTTCAGAGGCAAGATTCAGACCAGTGATATAAAAGTTGGAAGGCAGCAGAAAATTAATGGCATTTAAAGCCATTAAACTAAAGGAAATCACAAATAAAATAAATGTAAATAGAGGACAGAAGAGGCTCCAGGGCTAGGCTATTGAGCACACCAAAATTTTAAGGTCAAAGAGATGAAAAGAAATGGTCCGTGAGGTCAGAAAAAATACCAGAAGAGTGTGATTTCTCAGAAGCCACGTGAAAAAGGGTTTCAGGCAGAAGAAATAATTAACACTGCCAAAGGTCAAGTAAGGTGAGGACTGAAAATTTATTATTGAATTTTGCAACATTGAGCTCATTGTTGATTTTGATTAGAAAGGCTTTGTTGAAAGGGTCTGGGTTAATGACTGATTGAGTGGGATAAGAGAAAATGTCAAGAGAGGAATTTGAAACAGGGAATGAATATAGACAACTGGGGATTAGGCTTTAAAATGTAATATATTAACACATCTGTTTTGTGTAAATCATGTAATCTGCATAGAAAAGTACTTAGGTCACAATCGCTTGCCTTAGTAGAGCCCCCTGGTGGTCCCAGCACCACTGGCAACAGCTGTGCCTTCAGAAAATTGAAAATTTACGTTTATGGACTCAAAACCATGAGTGGAAACAGCTTCTTTATTTTGGAGTAGCAATCCATTTCTCCTCTTTACCCTTTGAGCCATCACTTTTTCCCCCTTTCTTTTTCAATATCTTATGACACAATTCTCTGGGTTAAATATTTCCAGATGTAATATCTAACATAGCTTGTTTTCCTGACTGGACCTGAATGTTAACATTGCTAATTGTGGTTTTCATCTTCATACCTTGGTTATATTTCCTTTTTTTCTAGAATATTCTTGCAGTTTTTTGCTTCTTGATTTAAGTTTTAGAGTACCTTTAGGGCATCTGTTACTCTATTTGTGTGTGTGTGAAGCTCTTCCTGGTAGCTCTATATAGGTCACATGGACATTTCCTTCTCCAAACTTGAATGGAAGTCATTAGTTGAAATGTATAACACAGCAGTCACATTGTATACAGATTAGCTACTTTCTCCAGGAAATTATTGTTACCAGACAATAAGATCCTGTACCACTTAAAATAGCTTATGTAAGATGACTAACAGTTGGCACATCCCAATTTGCTTTAAGACCTTCATCTCAAGGTTTTTAGTAATTCAAAGACTTTATGTAATGATATCTGTCCAATCTCAAATGAAATATTCTCCCTGGAGTTTTCTTCTTCTGAGATACTAGTATCTGTCAAGATCGTATTTTCCCTTACTCTAGTAAGTTTAATGAACTTAGCTAAGCTTGTCAAAAATTATTATTATTATTTCCTAAAAGTCTTTTAGGGAATCAGTTGACTGACAGTTCTTTCTTACCTAGGCAGTCTCCACGATACACCCACTGGATTCCTACGTAGCCACTCTCTACATGCCCTTAGCAGGGAAATGTAGGAAATTCAATATTTTACAGACAACACCCAAGAATGGAGCAATTCTGACCTTCCAACTGCCTATCCACTGTACAACAGCAAGCTTAATTTGATGTGAACATTGATGTGAAGATTGTTAGGGGCAGTTTGCAAGGTGATCTTTCCTCAAAGTCCCAAACATTTAAGTGAGAAAAACCCTGTGTCATTGGAAATGCTCCAACCCATCCAACAAGTCTCTTTCCTTAGGACCAAAACTCATAGACAGGTCAGGTTGTGATTCATATCACTATTTCTAAATTCTCTTTCCTCCTCCCCCCTATAATCTCTATGATCAGAAATAAAGATAAGTCTACATTTGCTTTCTTTTTGACTTCTTTCAGACAAAACTCCATAGTTAGCCCAGTCAGTCATTTTGATAAACTCCAAGAGAAAATTTTGTGGTCCAAAAGCTTAACTTTGAGAGTAATGATTTATCAGTGGCTTTTTTTCCTGCTCTCTAAACAAGCGGTTCTCCACCAGAGATAATTTTGACCTCTGAGGATATTTGACAATGTCTGGAGACATTTTGATTGTCATAACTTGGGGGATGTTATGGGTATTTGCTGATAAATTTTCTTCAATGCACAGGACGTCCACCAACAACAAAGAATTATCCAGCAAAAAAATGTCAATAATGTTGAGGCTGAAAAACCCTTTCTAGATAATACTAGCCTCCCTTAAGATAGATCATTAATAAATACATTTATGAATAATGATAGTTGTTTTCTTTACTTTATGGATGATGAGTAACATTATTTGTTTTTTTACTCATTTATATATATATATGTATGAATGAATTTATGCATTTTTGTCTAGTGCAGCTGAAAAATGAATGTATCTAAGTGATTATAATGTACTACTCTTTTCAGACAACAAGTGTCTTAATTGGCAATACAATTCAGTAAGTATTTACTACACATTTATTTTGTATAATTATTCCTGGAGGAACCAAATACGTGTATGTCTATGAAAGTTTCCTTCAATCGAGGGGCTTTAAACCATGAGACCTAATCCAATAAGAACTATAATTAAGGTTTAAAAAAATTCTTTGAAAGGAGAGGGGAGCAAAAGATTAATTCTTGCTGGGAAGTTATGGAAAGACCTTATTCAAGCAGTAAGATTTAAGCATGCTGGAAAATAATGTGAAAGCGTTCAAAAAAAAGAACATGTTGACAAATGCAGCAATCTAAATTCCATGGTAAAGATGAGTTAATTCTAATCATCTTAACTCATTTAATATGCTTCATATGAGAAGTGAGGATTAGAAGAGATTTAAAGGATATTTTAAAAAGGTAAATTGTCATCTGGGTATTGGAGATTGTCTTCAAGCATATGTTTGCACATGAAAATATGCATGGAAAATGGAAGCAAACTTGGACATGCATAGAAATGGAATATTTGAATTTTAGATTGGTTGTTTTACATGTTGTACACTAATAAGTATTCCTTTTGCATTTTCTTTGGAAGAGCAAATTGAAAGCATTTGCCTAATCAACAATATAGGTACATCTTCCAATTTGTATTTTCTCATAGACAAGGAGTTTGATTTAATCATGGGTTAATAAGATGTATTCGGTTCTATCCATATGTTAGTTTGATTTTATAGGTCTTTGGAAGCTTTTTGTTAAGATATTGCTTACTTTATACAGTGAAACTACAAAGATACAGCTAAATTAATTCATTTATACAAATTAGTTTTTCCATGTTGTAAACTTTGAAAAGCAAGGTGAAAGGAAAATGTTTTCTTTTGGTGCTGTTAAAGGCCAATAGATTCCCATCAGAAATTGTCTCAAAGGTCAGCAGGTTGTGTCCATAAAAGCAAATTTCAATTATCTTTGACACACTCAGCAATTGCCATGTTATTTTATGTATTATGCTTGACTATTCAAACTAAAAAAAAAAAAAAAAGGCACTTGTGAGGTCCATCCATTAGATTGTTCCTAGATGGCAGAACCTATAAGCTAATTTAACCCTTGAGGAAAAATTTAAGGCATATTTGTTTCTTTTGTATTATATAATTTGAGACAAATAATTGCTTACAAACTTTAATTTGCAATCTGAAAATTTTAACATTAACATTGAAACTATTGTATTTGTTGTTTCAATAATCTGTTTTCAAAATTGTTGAATCAGCTTTTGAATACTGAGATTTGTAATAATATTAGAAGTGATGCTAAATTTAATCATGTTCACATGAAAATATGTTATTATAGTCAAATGCTACATGAATTACAACCTACATCTGTTAGGCAACTTTACTGAATAAAACATTATTTTAATAATAACCACTAGTTTGTACGTACCTAACACAAATTTCATATTGATTTAAATGATTTTAACACAAAATATTTGGCAAGATTAGAAAACAGTCATCCCTGAATGTTTATATAAATCTTCTAGACTCCAGAGAAAGATACTTGTCATTTTGAAATATCAGTTTCTGGGACAATCAGGATGGTATTTTCTCAAATATGTGTGACTTGTGACACCCAAGACATTTCTACATATGGCTGGCAGAGTGGGCTCATTCCTAGTCAACCCATTTATTCTCAGTATTCAGTGATAAATACTGAACACAGAAACTGAATTACTCAAGTATATATGTTACCTGTTCATGACAGAAATTAACAGATGTGTCCATGACGTGGACATTTGTTCTACCCATATTCTGTGACTGATGTTGCCATTAAAGACACACTAGCTTTTCAGGTCACCCAGTGAACACTTCATATAATAGAATCAAGAGTTTCTGAAAATATAAATTATACCATGAAAAAACAATCAACATCTCTGGAAGCAGAGTCGTTCTTTTATCAGAGTAGAATATTTTTAAGCAAAAAAAAAATTTTTTTTTTGCAACAGTAAAGGTGAGGAAGCAAATAGTGTAAAAATTAACCTTAGTAGTTTAAAATAACTAACTTAGAACCAAATGGTAACTTGAGTCCTGTGAGAACCAGCCTCAATGGAGTGGCTCAGTAGTAATTACGTACCATTTTAGCACTAGACTTAAAGCCATTTTAAATGAAAGTGATCATAATCATAAAGAAGATAGGAAAAAAAGGGAATTTGAACTTTTAATCTTAGTGACTTTCCATTAGATTCAGAAGAACTCTTACAATAAAGGCTTTCTTATTTGCCATTTACAGAGGGTCAAATACCCTCTTCCTACTGTCTTACTATCAGGCCTTGTTATTGGAATAATGGTTTTCATGAGAGCTCTGCAGGTTCTCCATTATCAGACATGTTTGCTACAAACATGAATAAGACAACTCGAGTTTTCAGCATTGGAGACCATGAGGTCACTCAAATTTGAGGGGGTCTTCATTTCAGACTAGAACTTCCCAGCTGACAGAACTGAATACTTATAGACTAGGTAGCAGTATGAAATGGGGCTATTATTTTCCTCTCTTATTATGTATAAATCTGCAAAGCAATAAAAGATATTTTCTCTTCCTGGTTAATTTTATAGTTCCTAAAACAAATATATTTTGTCTATTGTCATCTAAAATGTATGTGTGCATACATACACAAACATACAAAAAGCACGTATATATATATACATGTGCATATACACGAGCACATATATGTACATACCCAAATATATATGGAAAATATTAGGGATAATTGTGATCCTAGGTAGATGTTGCTGTTTTGTTCTCATTCAAATTCCTTTATTTGAGAAAGATGGAATGGATCTATTGAATTTTCACATGTTCTCTTCTTAACCTAAAAATTTTTCAGAGAAACCATCTATGTTATGCTCAAGCATCATGCATAGTAGCAGACAAGAAACATAAGTTGCACATAACTCATACATTTTATCTAAGCCAAAGCACTAATGTTACTGTTTTTCCAAATATTTTAATTTGGGCCCACTTCTAAATAATAAGTGACTTACAATGAATAAAATGGCACATACATAACATGATTAAAATATATCAGCAAAATATATTTAAATTATTTTATTTTTATTATTTTAGTCATCAAAGTATGTAAGCACAATTTAAAATAGCATTTCTATAAATGATATTTCTTTAGAATATTTTTTCAGAGGTGTATGGAAATTGTATCAGAATACCATTGCCTCTAGCTTGTATTTTCTTATGACAACTTCAGAGTTCAGTAAATTTTAATGAACACAAATAATAATACACATAAAGTTAAATAAATTAAAAGATATCAGGCTCAAAGCAGTTATCTAAAACTTAAGTGCATTTTCTTAGAATACTAGAAAAACTAAACTTGGAGTAGGCTGCAAATAATTTAATTTGTAGTTCATGAAAAGAAAATTATATTTTCCTTTATAAGTTTTTGCATTTCCTAAATGTTTACTTTTTCAATATAAGAATACATGTTAAATATATTAAAGATATATTTTAAAAACGGTTGACATATATTACTACACTTTCAAAAGGAAGTCTTTCATCATTGAAAAAATCTGCATGTCTATTGAGCTTTCACTGTCTAAAGTTTTACTGGAAACCAGAACATTCATTGACTAAATTTATGAAATTATGTGTAGGCTTGAATCTTACTGGCTGTTCTGTGACTATAAAAGTAACATATATTACATTTAAATGTATGCTATACTATTTATCTATATAAGTCAGTATAATTCAGTGGTTATTTGCACAACTCTAGAGTGAGTTAAGTAAGTACAAAAGCTTGTTTCATCACATGCTAGCTCTTTACAAGCAGTCACCTGCAAATATGGAAAAAGAAAAGGGTAAGGTTATGTTCTGTTTTCCAAAACAAAACAAAACAAAACACCCTTCTTGCATATATCCATGGCCATATTGAGAAAAAGGAAGCTGGAAAATTAGGTCTTACTGTTCAGTAGCTGTATGCAAAACTGAAAATTATTATATTATCAGAAGAGAGAATGAATATTGGAAGACACCAAGTATTTCAAAGTTCGTATTTCCACGTAACATGTTTACGCCCTTAATTTTAATTTTGTGCATTGATTTTTATTTATGCAAGATGAGCATTTAGGTCTCTAGCACATCACCCCTTTCCATTCTCCCACAACTTTTCCAAAATGGTGAAATTACACATTTTGTTTACATCAATAATCAGTTTGTGTGTCACTACAATAATGTAAATATTATTCTTAATGTGAGACATATCAGAGATGAAAGTCCTTCTTTCACAACATTTTATTTTCCTGGAGTTGATAACTCACTCCCTATGTACTTACTTAGTACAATTACTCCAATTAGTCACCCTCAAGTTCCCCAAACAAAATGTGAACACCAGATATTCTGTCAATTTCATCTATAAGAGGACATGCTCCTAGAGCTATCATTCCTTTTGCTGCAATCAGGACTGATTGCTCTCCAGGTCTTCAGCACAGAAATCACGTAATATCTCTTCATTATCCTATTGGGAATCTCTTCAAATATTCACAATGTGGATCTCTTGTCAGGATCTCAGGACTTTTCTCTGTTGCTTTATTTCCTACAGTGGTGAAGAAGCTTCTTGAGAATGTGCCTATGTGTTTACGTGTCTAAATATCTGAGACCTTGCTTATTTTGAAGTGTCTCCATTTATTCTTAATAGTGATTCAATTTTACTAGGTATAGAATGCATAGGATAATATTTTGCTCTGATTTATGAATAGTATCAACATTTGGAAAGTGAAATTTTATTCTCCTTCTTGAGTTTTGTTTAGACTATATACATTTTTTCCTTTCCCTGGAGGATTTTATAATTTTTATCTTTGAAACTTGAATTCTGAAATTTCAATTGATGGGCTTTAATGTAAATATTTTAGTCATACCAGTGTTGAAAAAATACATGTTAGTTTAAGGAGGAATAAAAGACATAAGTGATAAACTTGAGGAAAATTTGGCAAGCAATTATAACAAAAGGATAGGTTCAGTCATGATAAAAATCATAATGTTTCAAGGGGCGCCTGGGTGGCTCAGTCAGTTAAGTGACCGACTTCGGCTCAGGTCATGATCTCATGGTTTGTGGGTTCAAGCCCTACATCGGGCTCTGTGCTGACAGCTCGGAGCCTGGAGCCTGCTTCTGATTCTGTGTCTCCCCCTCTCTCTGCACCTCCCCTGCTTGTGCTCTCTCAATAAATAAATGTTAAAAAAAAGATTAAAAAAAATCATGTTTCAAGCCTTACACAACAAATTGTTCTTTTGGGATTTAAACTTCTCTAGTTTATAGAACAAGATGGATGGTGTCCTAATTCTTTTTTTAAAAGTTACCATCATATTGGTATTGAAAAGCTTGCATCTTAAACATATATATTGAAGTAGAAGTACTAAAACCCCAATGTTAATGAATCATCTCCAACATGTTATAAAAATTATAAGACATTAAGAACTAGCAGAGTAATAAGAAGATTGCAAATAGGGTGGTATATTAATAAATACTCCTTTAATGAATGTA
Organism: Panthera uncia; assembly: GCF_023721935.1. Lineage (NCBI taxonomy): Eukaryota > Metazoa > Chordata > Mammalia > Carnivora > Felidae > Panthera > Panthera uncia. Next base: position 38,441,314 of record NW_026057576.1, read on the forward strand.
GACTAGATCATTTGATAAATTTCACCAAAGATTAAAACTCATAATAAGGTGATCACCTTGGCAATCACACCTTCTCTAGAAGAAGTCTGAGGAACTCTAAGAATTTTTGCTCGTTTGATCTCTGTCTTCAGTATAATAAAAACAAATATTCACTCAAAATCAACACATACCATCACATTTAGGTTTGAAACATTAAAGAAATTTCCATTAAAATCCCAAGTAGTATGGCCTTTTTAAACATGACCTCAAAGTCAGAAACTTTTAATTAATTTGAGTGATAGTGTTGACTGCTATGGTAGACACTGTTGGTTGCTTGCTCAAAGATTTTTTTCCCACTATTTCAACTCATTATTTAAAATTTTTCTGAATGTGCATCTTGGTCGCTGAGACCCAAGAAGCAGTCTTTTACTGAGCTTTTGGAAAACTTTTTTAAAACATTTTTTTAATGTTTATTTTTGAGAGAGAGAGAGAGAGAGCACATGAATAGGGAGGGGGCAGAGAGAGAGGGAAACACAGAATCCAAAGCTCTGAGCTGTCAGTACAGGCTGTGATCATGCCATGAGATCATGAGATCATGAGATCATGACCTGAGCCGAAGTTGGATGCTTAACCAACTGAACCATCCAGGTGCCCCACTTTTGAAAAACTTTTAATTCTTAATTGAAAAAAAAAAAAAGGACTCATCAAATTCAAATATCACTCTGGATTAATGCAATTTTGTAAAATCTAGAACAGCTGCAGCAATTTTGCAACCACGTGAAAAGACAACACTGAACATTTTTTCTTCAGTTTATTTATTTAATTTTGGAAGAGAGAGCACAAGGAGGGGAGGGGAAGAAAGAGAGGAGGGCAGAGGATCTGAAGCAGGTTCTGCGCTGACAGCAGCGAGCCAGATGTGAGCCTTGAATTCATGAACAGAGATCATGACCTGACCTGAAGTCAGATGCTTAACCAACTGAGCCACCAGGCACTCCCTGAACATTTTTATGTTTACAGAAGTGTGCTATAACAAAGATGGTCTAAATTTATCAGAATGTTCCTGCCACAACTGCTAAACTCACAGATTTTGCTGGAAAATATCATCACCAATGTTTGCTATTACTGCTATTAGAAACAATGGCTAATATTCTTGCTAGAGAATGGGGATATGAAACATTTTAAGCCTTTCAATTGTTTTTTAAAATTTTTTAATGTTTATTTCTGAGAGAGAGAGAGAGAGACAGACAGACAGACAGAGACAGAGAGAGAGAGAGAATGCAAGCCGCAGAGGGGCAGAGAGAGAGAGAGAGGGAGACAGAATCCGAAGCAGGCTCCAGGCTCTGAGCTGTCAGCAGAGCCTGACGTGGGGCTCCACCCGACCCATGAATCACGAGATCATGACCTGAGCTGAAGTCAGATTCTTAACTGACTGAGGGCCACCCAGGTGCCCCTCAGTTTTTTTTTTTTTTTAATCATCCTGACAAATAGAATAGAAAGTCCAAGTCCATTAGCAAAGTTGGGAATTTTATATAAATGGAACCACTCAGGTTATTTTGTGTGCCTTTGTGTATACATTCTTTGGTATCTGGTTCCTAGCACTCAGCACATTTAAGATTCAATCATGACGGGGTGCCTAGTTGGCTCAGTCGGTTAAACATCTGACTCCTGATTTTGGTTCAGGTCATGATCTCATGGTCTTGAGATCAAGCCCTGTGTTAGGTTCCAAGCTGAGCGTGGAGCCTGCTCGGAATTCTCTCTCTCCCTCTCTGTCCGCCCCTCCCCTGCTTGCATGTGTGTGCACATGTGCGCTCTCTCTCACTTTCCCTCTCAAAATAAATAAACACTTATTTTAGGTATTTAGGTACTTAACATAGTATTTTAGAAGATCATCAGTTTTCTACAGCTGAGTATTACTAATTGTATGTACATACCACAATTTATCCAATTCCTACTGATTTTTATTATTACCAGTTTTGGGGCTTATTATTAATAATGCTGCTATGTTGCTACATGTTTTCAGTGGTTTTGGATAAATCCTAGGAGTGGAATATTTGGGTTATATGGTAGATATATGTTAACATTTTTGAGAAACCACAAACAATTTTCTAAAGTAGTTGTACCATTTTATACTTCTACCAGCTACGTATGAGGGTCACAGTCTTTTCTAATATTTGGAATTGCTTATCATTTTTTAAACCAATTTAGTGAGTGGGTGTATTTTGTTGCCTCATTATGATTTAAACATTTTTCTGTGATGACTAATGCTGTTGAGCACTTTTTCCCATGCTTCCTCACCATTTTCATATATTTTCTTTTGAGAAATGTTTGTTTTGCTCATTGTATTGTCTTTTATAATTCTGTTGCAATAGTTCTTAATATGTTTTGGCTATAAGTACTTTTCCAGTTTTTAGAATATCTTCATTTCTTTAGCGGTTTCTTTTAATGAGAAAAAGGTTGTAATTTTTGATTATGTCTAATTTATCCTTTTTTTCCCCCTTTAATGCTTATCTCTTTCTTTGATTGGTCTAAGAAGTACTTACCTACCCAGAAGTCATAAAGATATTTTCTAGTTACCTTCTGAAACACTATGCTTTTGGTTTTTACATTTATGACTGATTCATCTAAAACTACTATTTTATTTTTGCACACAGTGTGAAGTAGAAGCTATTTTTCCCCCCATATTGATGTTGTAGCACCATTTGGTGAACAGATTTTCTGTTCCCCAGTGATTGCTTGGCATCCTTGAAAATTATTGGACCGACTATATGTAGGTTTATTTCTGTACTCTCTATACTGCTCCATTGATCAATTTGTCTATCCTTTTGGCAAGACTACACTATACAGATTACTGTAGCATTATAAAAAATCTTGGATTCCTTCAACAGTTTTTGTTCATTTCTCCCAATTGCTTTGGATATTCTTGATACTTTGTCCATTAAAATAAGTTTCAAAATCACCTTCTTGATTTTTAGAAAACAATCCAGCTTGGATTGTGACTGAGATTACATTTATGTTATAATTCAATTTCTGAAGAATCAATATCTTAACAATATTGAGTTTTCTAATCCATGTTATAGACTATGTTAGTTCAAACTAGAATACTATTACTAGAATTTTTAAGTAGAATCAACTTATTAATTCTAAAAAAAATAATAAACTGCACAAAGCTATTTGTACAAAGGTAAGTACTGAAACATTATTCCTTATATTTATAGCCTAGCACCCACTAAAATCAACAGTAGAAAAAAAATCAATAGTAGAATGTTTAACTTTGTTTCCTGCCACATGATGGTGTTAGAATAATTTTGTGCAAAAATAGGGTCACGATAAATTCATATGAAAAAAATAGGTAGCAAAACTACATATATATATATATATATATATATATACACATATATATATACACACACTATGTACACTAGGATCTAATTTTTATAAACACATTTAACTATTGACGACCTATAAAAACATGACTCACTTTGATGTTTAACTTCTGTTGTTTTTTTTTTCTATTATATGCCTGTCGTATATTATAAATTCTTTTGGGGCGCCTGGGTGGCTCAGTCAGTTAAGCATCCGACTTTGGCTCAGGTCATGATCTTGGTTCCTGAGTTCCAGCCCTGAGTTGAGCTCTGTGCTGACAGCTCAGAGCCTGGAGACTGCTTCAGATTCTGTGTCTCCCTCTCTCTCTGCCCCTCCCCCACTCACACTCTGTCTCTGTTTCTCTCTCTCTCTCAAAAGTAAATAAACATTTAAAAAATAAAAAAAAACCAATAAATACTTTCAAATTAAAAGTATTTTTACTTTTCAAAAAGAAGCTATATTAGTGCACACATTTTTAGTCGTCTGTTTGCAAACTTTTTTTTACCTATGATTTCTAATAAAATAAAACTATAAACCTCCTAGAATGATAAAAACACCTCCCACACATATTTCAGTTTCATCTGCTGAATGAAACCCACACATTTCAGGTACAATAGGTGACATGCAGTTTTATAAATTAGCTACTTATTTATACATCTGCACAGCTTTCTATACTATTATTAAATAATTTTATCTGAAAAACTATTATATTCATATATATGCAGATAAACATGTTTCCTTTCAGACAGTTTTCTCTCATCTGGCAGAATTAATGGCTTGTATTGCCTTTCATGGTATGAAAGAGCCATGTGATATCAGTTACACATAAGAATTGCAAAATAAATAATAAACATTAAAAAAAATTAAAAAAAAAAAAAAAGAAAAAAAGGGGCGCCTGGGTGGCTTTGTCGGTTAAGCGTCCGACTTCGGCTCAGGTCATGATCTCACGGTCTGTGAGTTCAAGCCCCGCGTTGGGCTCTGTGTTGACAGCTCAGAGCCTGGAGTCTGTTTCAGATTCTGTGTCTCCCTCTCTCTCTGCTCCTCCCCTGTTCATGCTCTGTCTCTCTCTGTGTCAAAAATAAATAATAAACATTAAAAAAAAAAAAAAAAAAAAAAGAATTGCAGACAACTTTTCAGGCCCAACTGAGTTTTGGGATTATTATCATTTGAGATTATTATTTGTAGCAGCAAAGCCAACAAAGTATTTTGCTTGTTGGACTACCAAGTGTTCTGGAGATAGGAGGGCTCAAACTGTTTTATTGATCCAAGGTTGGGTTTTATTTATTTATTTATTTTTTTAGGAGATATCATGAAAGGATAAAGAGAGGAACAGAAGTAATAATATCAGTAAGAAGGTAGTTTTAACATAGGGTCATAAGAATGAGTTCAGGAGATAACAGAAGAGAAGGTTTAAGTACAGATATTAGAAAGGTTTAAGTAGAGATATTAGAAAGGTCAAAACTATGGAGAGTTTAGTGTGATAGAAGAAGAGGGGTTTTGGCCAGAGTAAGAAATCTTCAATTTAAAATTTCAGAGATGAAGCCTTAGAGAGGATGCTGACAATCAGCTTGTATAGATGGGAGTAAGCGGTTGAAATAAAGTGAGCATGAACATTTGTATATAATGAGGATAAGGATTTGGATAATAGTCATCTACGTGAATACTGCAGTCATTTGAATTATTTAAACATTGAGGCCAGTCAGGGGTGGACAGAAGGAATCATAAGGAAGTTATGTTGTGGGAATAGTTGAACTGCATGATCCTAAAGGACAGAAGATGTTTTTACATATGGTTAGAGGCATCACTATGCAGGAGCCATGAGGTAGGCGCATGCTTTTCCCATCTCAGATCATCTCAGATGCTAAAATATGAGGGATGAAGGAAAATAAAATATAGTTCTTTAAGAAAGCTGCAGAAAAGATGAGACTTGTTTAGATCTGAATTTCAGTAAGACAGCAATAAGGGATTATTCAGAGAAAATTATGATAATGTATGGGAGTTTTGTTTATTTCTTTTTACCTATGGAATAGGATTCTAAAAAACACAGTAAGGTTGGAAGAAGAGAAAATATCAGTTAAGGATTGCCTTCAGCTGCACAAAGTAGTTAACAGATAAAAGTGCCTTAAAAAAAAATAACAGCTTTTTGCTTTTTTTTTTTTTTTTTTAATCTAGAAAGAATGTCAGAGCTAGGAAGCCCCGGGATAGTTCATTCCCTTCACAAGGTCACCATTTGCACAGACTTCTTCTATCTCCCTGCTCCACCATCCATAGTGACTGCTATAATCCTCATGGTCACCTGCCTCAAATTGACTTTCAGCCTTATATTACAGGCTATAAACAGTAGACTAATAAGGAAACAACAAGGAGAAAAGGGTGATGACTACATCAGAAAGTAAAATATGCTCAAATGTTTCAGTGGACTTCCACTGACGCCTGAGAAAACATTGCAATGTCAAGGGAGGCTGGAAAAAGTGGTTTTATTTTATTTTATTTTATTTTATTTATCTTATTTTTTGTTTTACCTTGTTTTCTTTTGTTTTGCTTTAATTTTATTTTTAATTTTTCTAATAAGGTCCATTGCCATTTTAATGAAATCAGGAATGCCTACACCTAACTCCATCTTTCCTACACATTTACATTTTCATTTTCGGGTTTTTTTCCTCACCAAGTTTAAATATTTCATTACTGAGACTGATGATTCTTTGTTTCCTACCACCATCCCCAAGAATAGAAGTAAAGTACAGGATGGGCATGACGGTACAAAGAGGACAGAAGAGAGGGAGGAGGGGAAAGATGAGATCCCTCTTTTCAGCCAGTGCTCCGATACGTGAAAAATATAAAGTCTGGGGGTAGTGATTACAAATGTTTTCTCAAAAAGAGTCACAGTGATCCTAATTTGAATTAATTATACTCTCCACATAGTCAAAGTGTAAGAATTCTAATGAGTGCTGTTGAGGATGGGGATGAGAGACAAAGAATTACCAGTCTCAGTGATGAAATATTTAAATTTGATGGGAAATACCAAAAAATGACAATGTAGATATCTGGGGCACCTGGGTGGCTCAGTCGGTTAAGCGTCCAACTTTGGCTCAGGTCATGATCTCACAGTTCATGAGTTTGAGCCGCACATCAGGCTCTCTGCTGTCAGCACAGAGCCGGCTTTGGATCCTCTGTCCCCACTCCTTCTCGTTCTCTCTCTTTCTCTGAAAACAAATAAACAAACTTAAAAAAAAAAAAAAAGAAAATGTAGTTATCTAGGTAAGATGGAATTAAGTCTAAGGCATCCAGTCTCCCCTTATCCACAACCCCATATTATTATAGATTATTTACTCAAAATCATGGCATAAACATGGGAAATTAGCAGAGGATTACACAATGCTTAAATTAAAAAAAAATTAATGATATGGAAAAAGTTTTATAATATATTGTTAAATGGTAAAAGACTATTACAAAAAAAAATAAAAGACTATTACAAAACTATGTGTACATTTTAATTCTTCTCCCTCTGTCACCCATATTTTGAAGGATATTTACTCAACTACCAAAAATAGTTATACTTGGGTGGGAGTAAATTTTACTTTCTCCATATCTTTTTGTTCTTGCCATATTAAGCATGGGTTACTATTTCAATGAAAAAAATTCAGTAAATACTTAAGCTTTTGCTAATTGACACTTTCTGAAAGGTATTTTCCCCTTTGATGACCCATATCATGCACACACTTTCCTACATTTTTGAGAATAGATCAGTTACTACTTCTTAAATTGCACTATTTACAACCATAATCTAATGAAGCACTTTATTTGGGGTCAGAGACTGGGACACATTGCTAAGCCTTGGGACTGACTCAGGAAAACCGGTAAATTTAGCTACTTAGTATTAGGAGTTTGAGACAGCTCCATTCTCACTCATTAGGAACTTGGAGTGATTACTTGCATTCTAAAGAAACCAAATGTCTTTGAATATTTTATAAATAAGACAAGCCACATAATATGCTATTTTGAATGTTCTAGTGTTTTGATACTGCATAATGTGATGCAGCCTGACATTACAGAGATCAGCTTCTTTTTTGTTTGATACTGTTCTTAAAATGTTTTATTACAAATCATTATGCAACATGTGCATTTATCTTCATATTACAGTGACAATATATTTGTAAATCACGGAATTACTGCATTATATTTGCATTTATTTCCTTTGGTAAAACAATAGTTATATATTTTATTCTTATAATTTATACAACCTTATTCATGCACACACTAAAAAAAACAGCAACAAAACCCTAAACTTTTTGTAATCACACAGCTATAAACACACCAAGAAAAAGATGTGATAATTAAATGCTTTTGAGTATACAATGAAGATGCTACTGAGAGAAAATAGTTCATTTCAGAATTTCCATTAATTTTAGGCTTACTGAAATCTAAGTGGCAGCCAAGGGAAAAATACTTATTTAGACACTGAGTTGAGTAGTTTATTTAACAAATACTAAGTGCCTACTATGTGTTATGCCCCACTATAAACTCCAGGAGTACAATACTAAAGAATAAGTAATTTTTCTCATGGACATTGCAATTTCCGTTCATTTAATTTTTTCCCCTTAAATAGAGTTTACATTTTAAAGCAGATTTAAGTTATCATCAAAAATAGAGTAGAAGGTACCCAGACATCACATATACACACCCACCTGTGCATAACTTTCCTCATTATCAATATTTCTACCAGAATGGAACATTTTTACAATCTATAAACTTACATTGACACATCATATCACCCAAAGTCCATGTTTAAGGCTCACTTTAGATGTTGTACATCCTGTTGTTTGAATAAATTCTACCGGTTTATCATATGTACCCATCGTTGCAGTATACAGAGCAGTTTTACTGCCCTGAAAATACTATGCTCCTATTTATCCCTTCCTTCCCCCAATCCCTGTCATTGCTTTATCTGGGCATTCCAATAGAATGTTGAAGTGTTGAAAGAGGATATGCTTGGCTTGTATCTGATCTCAGTGGGAAAGCTTCCAGTTTCTGACCATTAAGTATGATGTGAGCGGTAGGGTTTTGTATATGTTTTTTATCAAACTGAGAAAATTCTCCTTTATTCCTAGTTGCTGAGAGTTTTTGTCACAAATGGGTGTTGTATTTCAACAAGTGCTTTTCCTGCATCTTGTTTTGTTTTACTTATTTTGTGGTTATAATATATAATTGCAATGTATGTATTACATATTACAATATACATTAGCAACTAATCCAAGTTTTGGTGGTTAATTTTGTGTTAATTGGATGGGCTAAGGGATACCCATTAACTGATAAAACATTATTTTGGGGTGTGTCTGTGAGTGTTTCTAGAAGAGATTAGCGCTTTAATCATTAGACTGAGTCCAGAATATCCACCCTTACATGTGCATGGATATCAACCCATTGATTGAGGGCCTGAATAAAACAAAAAAAGTAAGGGAGGGTGAATTCTTGTGCTATCTTCTTGAGCTCCGATGCTTATCTACTCCTGCCCTCTGACTTTAGAGCTCCTGGCTTTTGGGCCTTCAGGTTTGGAACTTATATTAGCAGCCCCCTTTCTGAGGTCTTCAGCCTTAGACTTGGACTTATACTAGTGTGGGACCTATGGTTCTCAGGTTTTCATATTTGGACTAAATTAAACCTCTGACTTTCCAGGTTCTCCAGATTTCAGATAGCAGATTTTGAGACTTTTCAGTCTCCATAGCTTCATGAGCCAATTCCTATAATAAATCTCATCTATCTATCTATCTATCTATCTATCTATCATCTACCTGTGTTATCTACCTTCTACATACTTTTGGTTCTGTTTCTCTGGATAACCCTGACTAATACACAAGTCCACATTCAAATGACACTATACCACTGCACAGGTAATGTGAGTACCTTATAATACAAAATGATCCTAATTCTTCTCTCCCATTCCATGTATCATTGCTGTCATTTATTTCACTTCATATATAAGCAAACACACACACTGAAACACACACACACACACATATATTCTTATATATAACAATAAATAAGAAAATTCATTGTTGCTGCTATATTTTGAACAAATCATTATCTGTTAGATCAATTAAGAATAAAAAAAGATAAGTTTTTATTTTATCTTCACTTATTCCTTTTCCAATGTTCTTCCCTCCTTTGTAAGTATATGAGTTTCTGATCTATATCTTTCTCTTCTCTAAAGAACTTCTTTTAACATTTTATATAAGGCAGGTCTACAGGCAATAAACTCCATCAGTTTTTGTTGGTTAAAAACATCCTTTTTGGGTGCCTGCGTGGCTCAGTCAGTTAAGCGTCCTACTCTGGATTTCAGTTTGGATCACAATTTCCTGGTTCATGGGTTCGAGCCCCACATGGGGCTCTGTTCTGACACCATGGAGCCTGCTTGGGATTCTCTCTCTCCCCTTTTCTCTCTTTGCTTCTCCCCTCTCTTGCACTCTATCTCTCTCTCAAAAAAAAAAAAATAAATAAATAAAAAGGCTTTATTTTTCCTTAACTTTTGAAGGATAATTTTTCAGTGTACACAATTCTCTGTTGTTGTTTTGTCTCTCGACACTTTAACTATTTTACTCTACTCCCTTCTTGCTCACATGAATTGTGCAGAATTGTGTAATTCTTGGGCACCTGGGTGGCTCAGTCTTTAAGTATCTGACTTTGGCTCAGGTCATGATCTCATGGTTCATGAGTTTGAATCCCACATTGGTGAGCTTGAGCCCTGGTTCGGGTGAGCCTCACTTCTCTCTCTTTCTTGCTCCTCCCACCCTCTCTTCCCCTCCTGGTACTCTCTCTCTCTGCACCTCACTGACTTGTATCCTCTCTTTCTCTCAAAAAGAAAGAACCAAACAAACCCCCCCCCAAAAAAAACCCCAAAAATCTCCCCTAAAACTCATATGTAATTATCTTCACTCCTCTGTAGGCAGGGTGTTTTTCTTCCCCTGGCTTCTTTCAAAATATATATATTTTAAATGAAAATGGTATGCCTAGGTGTGATTTTTAGATACTTATTTTGCTTGGTGTTTTATGAGCTTGCTGGATCTGTGGGTTTTTGTCTGTTATTAATTTGGGAAAATTTTCAGTCATTACTGTTTCAAGTATTTATTCTGTTTTTGTTTTTTGTTTTTTGTGTTTTTTTTTTTTTTGTTCTCCTCCTGGCATTCCTATACGTGTATGCTACACATTTGTACTTGTCCCATAGTTCTTGGCTATTCTGTTTATTCATCTATTTTAGTATTTTTCTTTAATTTGGTTTTCAGTTTTAGAAATTTCTATTGTGATGTCCTCAAGCTCAGCAATTCTTCCCTTATTCTACTAATAAGCCTATCAAAAGCATTATCTCTGCTACAATGTTCTTGATCTACAGCATTTATTAAAGTTTATTTATTTTGAGAAAGATCATGCGACAGAGAGCAGGGGAGGGGCAGAGAGAGGGACAGAATCCCAAGCAGGCTCCACACTGTCAGCGAGAAGATGGACTGGAGGGCTAGAGCTTACCAACTGTGAGATCATGATCTGAGCAGATATCAAGAGTCAGACACTTAATCGGCTAAGCCATCCAGACACCCCAGATCCTATAGAATTTCTTTCTGCTTCTTTCTTGGTTTTTCTGCTCCCATTGCCCATCTATTCTTACATGCCCTCTACCTTACGCGTTACAGCTATTCATATATTTATATAATCACAGTTGTTATACATTCCTGGCTTGAAAATTCCAGCATCTCTGCCATATCTGAGTTTGCTTTTGATACTTTCTCTGTCTCTTCAAACTATGTTGTTTTGCTTTCAACATGTCTTGTATTTTTTTTTTTTTTTCTAGACTCAGACATGAGATACTGGGTGAAAGGAACTACCACCCACCCTCCCCCCACCAGCAAAGCCAAATAGTGCACCTTCAGACTCCAGCTGCTCCCTGTTTGCCCTCCTGGGAAAAACCACACTCCTCCCAACCAGATTACGCCTCAGGTACAGTTTGTGAGCATCCCTGATGGTGTTCAAAAGAGCATTTCCTGATTTAAGGGCTTACGTGAAAGGGTCAGCTCCTCCATGGAATGGCGCTGGCAATTAGGCTGGGTCGGTAAGAGAGAACAACGCCATGAGGTTTTTCTTCAAGGGGCAAGATCTGAGGAACAGGCAGAGTGATGGTCTTTTGAGTTGAATTCTAGAGAACTCGGAGTTGGTGGGGAATAACTGGCCCCAGGACGTGCAATGAAATGGTGTGTTTGGGTTTTTGAGGCTTCGGACCTTGGCAGACGTGGGACCGGGACCCCAAGTTTCCGCTTCGGAAGCCTATGTCCTTTCACTGACTCGGTCCTTAGTTCTCCAGGAAGGCCATAAACTTGTGTGGGCGCTTTTTCACTGCCCCCATTCTGGCCTCAGACAACAGCTCCCACGCCGAGCCTTTAGGCCTCAGCTCATTCCCACACTCGTGGTGGCAAGCACTCTGGGGCCAGGTGCCACAGTGTGACTCCGAAAGGGACAGGGACAGGCATCAAAAAGGATTGGGATTTGCCTGATGGGTGTTAGGAGCCGGAAGCCTCGCGGCCAACTTCGGGACGAAGGTACTAAAGCAGCCAAAATTCCACACGGCCTTACCGGCCCCCGTAGATTTCTCGACATCTCGCGAGATCTGTTTCTGCCGGGTGGTTAATTGAGACGGCAGGGTTCCTGGCGTGGACGCAGTGCTTTCTGCTTCACCTCCATCTCAGTGCTGTTCCAGCTGCTGTACGGGGACCTACCAGCCTTACCAATAGGTGAGGAGTGGAGGGAGGAGGAGAATTCTATTGTCCTGTGGTTACAGTTTAGTCTTTTAGTGTGCTTTTATTTTTGGATTATTAACTTCACCTGTGCTCCGTGTTTAATCCCCTTAAACGGGACAAGAAGCCGGGAATGGGCTGGGGATGACTAGTTCCCTTCTTCCATGTGGAATGCTAGAAGGGTCTGGGGTTGCATATTTCCTTTCCTGCAGTGAATTAAACTCTGATAAAACCTGGGAAATTAGACTCTAATTAAACAAAATGCTCTGGCATATTTTAAAATGTTTTATTTTTCCTCTACCTCTGCCAGAAGTAAGAGAGTTTTTGTTGTTGTTTGTTTTTTTCAGCTTTCATATTCACTGTAAGAATCAGGTTGAGCTTTTGGAGGTAAAAAAACAAACAAACAATGTGGAGCCCCCTTTATTAGTGGGTACTTCTGGAATTTTTGACTGTCAAAGTTATCCACACTGATCCTCCAGTAATTATCAAAGTTTAATTTTCCCTACCTGGGGATGTTGCTGTTCATGGGCTTCTGATCTGGTAAATTGTGATTGTTTGTAATTTGCCTGTTGGTCTCTCCAATTTTGGGGATACTGGTTTTGCCTGTAATCTCATTTCTCTTATGGATCTAAGAAAAATTGATTTTCCACTGTTTTTAGTTTTTTATTGTTTAAAATAAGAGTACCAGTTCCAAGCTTCTTACATTCCAGACTGCAGACCAAAAGTGTGGAGATTGCATTTCAATAGAGGAAGACAAATAATAAACAGGCAAACAAAATAAGCATATACTGTGTCAGATGGTATGTGCTGTGGAGAAAATAAATCAGGATAAGGTAAATACACAGTTCTGTTATGGGACAGAATAGTTTCCTATCTCAGGTTCAGCTGCTCGCTGCTGGAAAATCTTGCTACTCAAGAGACTGGTGATGGTGAGAAAAGAAAGGTTGCTTTATTCAAGAAGCTGGCAACCTGGGATGATGGTGGACTAAAATCTCCAAGACCATTTTTTACCATCCAGGTGAAGCTGGAGGGTTTTAAAGAGGAAGGCATGGGAAAAGGAAGGGGTGTGTGTGCTAGAGAAGCAGGATCCCAGGCAGTTAGTCGTATGTCAACATGACCGTGAACAGACTTGCTGGCATCCTTGGTAACTGTTTTCAAATGTAGTTAGGCCTTATTTTCTGGGAAAGTGCAGTTCTTTACTCCTCAAGGCTGATGGTCTGCAAATTTCAAGGAAAGTATGTTACTCCTGCTGCAAAAACCAAAGGGTTAAGGTCAGCAAGCAAGGAGTGCATAAGCTTGAAGCACCTTAACACTTAAGATGGGTTGGGGTGCTGTTAACGGTTCTACTGATAGGGACAAATTGCTGTTTTATATTGGATAGTCAGGAAAGGCCTTGCTGAAAATGTGGCATTTGAGCAGAAGGAGAGATCCTGGTGGCTATCTGGGGGAAAGAACAGGTGCAAAGACTCTCAAGTGTCAAATGTTCTTGGTGGTCCAGAACAAGAAAGGTTGTGTGTCTGGGCAGAGAGAATGAGAGAGAAGTAGGAGATCAGTCACAGGTAATGCCTGGTGAACCCTTGTAGGCCACTGTAAGGTCATTTGTTTTGATCTGTGTGAGATGGGGACGCTAACAGTCTTGCACTGAAGACTGAGGTAATCTGATTTAAGTTTTAAAAGTTTATTTTAGCTGTTATGCTGCACATAGACTGTAAAGGGACAGATTTGAAAACAAAGATTAGGGAGCTAATCCAGTATTCAGGCTTCCCTGTGTCATTTATCAGGTTGGTAGTGGTTAGGTGGTAATTTCAGGTTTTAGAATCTGGATATATTTTGAAGATAAGAGTCAATAAAATTTTTTTTTTGAATTTGTGATATGAGAGAAATAGAGGAAGTAACAACACCCCAATTTTTGACCCAGACCAAAATGAAACAGCTGTTTACTGTAATTATGGAAGCAAGTATCTGAACTGGACAGAATATGAAGTATGGCCTAATGATAGATTGAACTTCAATATGAACACATCACATATAATCCATGTGATGTTTTCAAATATAAATTGGTAACACAACTGAATCAAAATTAATATTCAGAAGAGGGTTACCAGCACTGGGTAAAGAATGGACCAAAGATTTTATAAGCATTTTGGTAGAGGATGATTTCTGGGAACTTCAATATTACCTTGCAATGCAATTTCTTATTCTATATGTGTTCTCAAGGACAGAAGATCAAACAGCTACTAGGAAATTCTAGGCAGCAAATAAAAGGAGAAGAAAAATACTTAAACTCTAAATAGAAGAAAAAATATAAAAATGTAGTATTACATAACAGAAATAATAAAAACCAGAGGCTTAGTTGACCCACAAAACATCCACTATCATCAGGCACATGTTTGAATGCTTTTCTATGAGAAGAGGTACCCATGGAAGAGGCTGAAGGGATCCTGTAATTACCAAATGTTTGTTGCTTCAAATTTTTCTTTGCTATGGGGTCAGGAATGTTTGTTGTAATTTAATAAAGTTGATAGGAGAAGATTGGGGGAGGAAAACAAGCCACAGTCATTAACCTATAGCATTTTTCACATTTAAATATATATTTGAAAGGTGTTTAGTATTGTTTATGCAAAAGCATCTATAATTGGATTTATTAGAGAATAATTATGTATGTTGTTCTTAAACAGTGTCTAAATTAAATATTCTGTGATTTGTATTGTCAAAGAATACACATTCTGAATTCTTACATAATTGCATTAAGTAGCACTTATCTTTATTTATTTTATTCTCTTTGTTTTAGCATATTGGTTTTTGGTCTGTATTGTTTTGGTTAAAAGGGAGCTGAATAATAAGCCATCCTGTCTGTCCTTTTAAAAATTAAATATTATTAAACTTTAATGAAGTTTTAAAAATTAAACAAAACATTAAGAATATATTTTTAAAAGAGAAGAGTATATGTGATATTCTATAATCAATGAGAAAAAATATTTTCCTCTGATCAACCAAGGAACAGGCAGTTGAGAATATTTGCTCAAAACATTTTATGTGATTTATTCTATTAAAGTATTATTTAAATGATTTTTATTACTTATTTTACAGAGTAGTTTCTACATCTTTTTGTTAGTAAATTGATAGTAGTTACATATGGTATCTGTAATCATATTCTGTTCATATGTAAAAATTTATGAGTGATTGTAATATAAAGTATTAGATATAATAGTTAGGCTATGAAACAACAGACTAAAAATGAAGTATAGTCATCACATAAGTTTTTACTCATGCATTACATGTTAGAGGTCAAGTACATACTTTTATTTATAGTGATGCTTGGCCATTGTTAATAAAATTGCTACCATGTGTATGATTTTGTAGACTGTTGAGGCAGCTGAGGAATGTTCCTCTAGCTATAACTTAAACCAGTTTCACAAATTCTCTAAACTTCACTTGACTCATCCATAGACTAGCACTACATCTCCACCTTCTTTTATCCTTTCCCAAGGTTTTCAACTCTATTAATGAGGAAATTCTACAGCAAGAAGTAGGAATATATACATAAATTGGGTGTGTATATACACACACACACACACACATATATATGTTTGTGTGTGTCTGTATGTATGTGTGTGTGTGTATATATTTTTAAGTAGCTTTGACCAAAAAATATATATAAACACATAATATTACATAACAGACATTCATAAGAAAGGATAAGTACCTACAGATTTAGTTAATTTATTTAAGTTCATATCCCAATTTACATCATTAAGGATCCGAATTCTTTCTTACTTTACATATATTATCCTCAGGGTATTAATTTTATTATTGACTGTCTCTCCTTATTATTGACTGTCTCTCCTTATAATGGCTATCACAGTCTGTGGCAGTATAAGAAAATGAAACAATGTCCACCATATTTATATGTGTGTGTTTATTCTGTGTGTGTGTGTGTGTGTGTATTGGGAAGTGCCTTTTATTATGTGTTTCTTTTTTTCCAGCCTTCTTGAGGTATACTTACTATATACAAGAAACTTGCACATATTTAATGTGTACATTTTGGTGAGTTTGGGCATATGCATACACCTGTAACACCATCACCACAGTCAAGGTAGAAAACATTCATCACCTCCAAAAGAATTCTTGTGTCTTCTTGTTCCTCCTACCTTGCTGCTGCTGCTGTTGTTGTAGTTGTTATTGTTGTTCTTCTGCTTCTCCTTCTTTTGGTGGTAAGGAAACTTAGCATGGAATCTATCCTCTTAAATAGTTAAGTGAACAGTACCATATTGTTAACTATAGGTACTGTGTTGTACAGCAGATCTCTAGAACTTGTATACCTGCAACTTTATACCAGTGAAATAAGTCAGTCACAGGAGGACAATTATTTCGTGATTCCATTTATATGAAGTATCTAAAATAGTCAAATGCCCGGAAGCAGAGAATAGAATGGTGGTTGTAGGGGATGGGGGTGTGGAAATGGGGAAAGTTTGTCCACTGGGTATTATGTATTTTTCTTTTTATTACTAAGTAACATTTAAGTCACTCAGCAAATTTCCCTTCACATCTCACAAGCTACAACTCTAACAACTGCAACTGTTTCTTGGCAACGGTAATTGAGTAAGGCTGATATTTTTCTGGTTTGTACCAGTGTGTGGCTTTTCCACTTATTAGATTTTGAAACAATTTTGGATTACTTGCCAAACAGCCGCTGACTCAAGCCTATCTAGTACTTCAACAGCCCTATTCTCAGAAGCTTCTGACAGGCAATTCTTTTTTTTTTCCAATTTATTTTTTTAAATTTTATTATTTATTTTTTTTAAATTTACATCCAAATTAGTTATTATATAGTGCAACAATGATTTAAGGAGTAGATTCTTTAGTGCCCCTTACCCATTTATCCCATCCCCCCTACCATAACCCCTCCTGTAGCCCTCAGTTTGTTCTCCATATTTATGAGTCTCTTCTGTTTTGTTTCCCCTCCCTGTTTTTATATTATTTTTGTTTCCCTTCCCTTATGTTCGTCTGTTTTGTCTCTTAAAGTCCTCATAGGAGTGAAGTCATACTATTTTTGTCTTTCTCTGACTGACTACTTTCACTTAGCATAATCCCCTCCAGTTCCATCCTTGTAGTTGCAAATGGCAAGATTTCATTCTTTTTGATTGCTGAGTAATACTCCACTGTATATATGTACCACATTCTTTGGACCTCCAGCCATCAGTCCCTTGCAGCAGAGTGGGGCCTCCAGAATTCCACTCTTGTGTTGAAGCAGCTATCCATTCTGATTAGGGATGCCTTTGTAATACCAGTTGCTACATACCTTAGAGGAGGACTAGGGAGGATTAGGATCACTATGCTTCTTGTGTAGAACCCATGGATATAGGAAGTCAGTGGGTTCCCTGATAAAATCAGTTTCATTGAAAAAGCAGAAAAGGAAATGGATGGTTACTAAGCCATCTACAGTATCTGCTGCAATACTTGGTAATATAGAGATCTTTATTATGTGTGATAGCACTAAGAATGATCTTTTATGTGTGACCTTCCCCAAGGAATTTTTACATGCTTTATAAATCCTGAGTATTTTTCACTTACAAGTTTAGCTAGCGGCAACAGTAGAAAGCTGCCCTGTTCCTTCCAAGTCACTGCTTATTATTCAATAACTGTTCTAGCCATTGTCCTCAATATATAGATACATTTCCTTATCCATACACCCCTAAACCCCAACCCCTGACACAGATAAGACCAGTCTTAAGGTCCTGTTGTACTTTATTGAGAAGTTAAAGAATACAAAATAGAATGCAATGCAGGGATTTTTAAGAAGAGAAACATAAAGTTAGATATGTCTCTTAGAATCCATCAGCTGCACAAGATTTTCTATTGACTTTTTTTTTTCCCCTTAGACTCTTGACTGCTTTTTAGTTATAGGAGTCAGTGTCTTTTTACCTGATTGAAACTCCTTAATCACCTCCTCCCTACTTAGAGTCCAGCCTCTCATCTTTCCTTTAAGGTGAGGGAAAAAAAAAAAAGAACCTCCTATTCCTTGTATAATTCTATGAAACAGACTTCAACATCATAACAATCTTCCTGGAAGGAGGAAATTTTGCCCAGAGGAAAACAATTTGAGACATTAATATATGGAGCAATTTGGTATTATTTCAAATCCTTATTTTCATTAAATGAGTCTTATTTCTCATTTACATCATCAAAGGCCCATTTAAGCTATTCCCATACTCCCACTTCTCCCAGAAGATGACCTTCTCCCCAGTGAACTTTGCCTATAACTAATAAAACTTAGGAATTACATTTCTCTTAATTCTAGCCATCCATTATCAGATATTGGGGACAAGTCTCAGAAGACCCTCTGTAACAAGTTCCTTATAAAATGCGCCTAGAATTAGTCTTTTCAGTAGAATATAGTGTATATTTAGCCTGAAAGATAGCTAAACTGAAGAAGCCTTAAAGCAATATTGAATATGATTGAATAAACAGTTTTGCTTACCCTAGACACCAGAAAATGAATTGCAATAGATAGGAATATCTTTCTATTTCCAAAATCTTTTCAGAAATAGACTTGGAAGTGCCCCTCGCTCCCCCAACACATACATTCAGGACTGAATGAAAATAACAAGGGAGTTTGTTGAGAATGATTCTATAAACATGAACATGTGAATGCTGAGTACATACGTTTGAAATAGTAAAACTTTCTGATATCCTCTGATCTCTCTTGTTCCTCCTCCTTTCAATGGAACATAAGCTGTTCCATGGTCACTATTTAGGAAAGGATATGTTAGCCTAAAGCAATTTCTTCTAACTTGATTTTTAAATGACTAGTTCTTGAGCAAGTAGGAAGAACCCAGGACATAAACAATAGGCTTTTGGAGAGCTACAGGGAGAAGCAGAGAGAGTGCAGTGCTCTTTTAGACTGGGGAAAATAATGCCCAAATTAAAGCTGGGAGGAGAGGGACATATAAGTGGTAGTGGTTAGATGGAAGCAATTTTCTTTGAAAAAGTCTTTGTTTTCCTGTCCCATAATTCAAGTCCAATAGAGATAAAAATATATTAGAAAGTTTATACAATCTAATAGCAAGAAAGTATATTATTTTGTTTTTCAGGTAGATCTAGGGGAAGGAGGAGGAGCTGGGGAACCCTAGAAAAAATGGATGGCTATGCGAAGAACCTAAGTAGATGATCTTATGCAACCTCATAGAGTTTCATGGATAGAAACATAAGAATGATTTCCTTTAGTGGGACTTTGAGCATTGAAATGAGGGATGATTCAGTGTCAGCCCATATGCACTGACAACTAAGAACATGACAAGAAGATGAATGTATTGGTAAATACCATCATGGACAGATGATGATGAGAACCAGATGGCACTCTTTCAGTAGCAAGTAACAAACAACCCAGCCGACAATGACTTAAACAATAAGGACATAACAAGAACCCAGGAGGTCTGATTAATTAAGCAGCACAATGATGTCATTAAGTCCCTGGGTTTTTCATATTCTTTTCATTCAACCTCAGGTGTTGGCTTTAGTTCTGTCTTTTCCTCAAGGATCACTGGACAGCTATTGTAAACCTTGGCATCATATTTACTAAACTGCCTCCAAATAAATAAAATAAGGGCACTCTTCTTGACAATCTACTTTTATTTATAAGAGAGAAACTTGCTTAGGATACTTAATGCAGTCTTTCCATTTGTATTTTAGAGGACCTGGCTATACCTAGCTGAAATACAGGCAAAATTTTGTGAATTCTGTTGGCAAAAATATGAGCTGAAGGGTATTTGGGGGAAGAGGACAGAATATGTGTCTGGCAGGTAAAATGTCAGCTATATTCACCATTCTATACTTCTATACCACAACTATGGAGAACACAACACCCATGACCCTAAGAAAAGGAGAGGGATTTGTTCATTGACTTTATTCTTCAATGTCGGCAGAATTATTTAAATACAAAAAGAAACAAGCCAAAAAGTTACAATGAGTTGTGTGAAAATATGGTTATATATTTTACACAATTTAATGTAAAGAGACTCATAATAAATATAACTAAGAATGTAGAAGTATGTGAAACTTATATATATCATGTATATTTTTGAGAGGGACAAATGTATTAGGTTTGTTAGTTCCTATGGTGAAGTAAGAAAAATTGTTGGTAAGTGACCCAAGATTTTTTTTTTTTTCTTTCTTTCCTGGACAATGAGGAAACAGGGATTGAGACTGTTAGAGGTAGTGGGGCTCCACCAGCTGCCCCAGTGTCTTTCTCTGTAGTGTGGTTATAGTATGGTTGCCAGATAAAACACAGGTTGCTCAGTTAAATTTCAATTTCAGGAAAAACAACAAACACTATTTTAGTAAAAGTATGCCCCTAATGTTGCACAATGCATAATTAAATAATTGTTGTTAATCTGAAATTCACATTTAACTGGGCTTCCTTTGTTTTTATGTGCTAAATCTTGCAACCCTACCTTAACCAGAGCAGTTGGAATATCTCAGAACACCCAAGTCTCCAAGGGCTCCTGGGTACCTGGGTTTCCTAGAGATTACTTTCTATCAGCAGGCACTTTATTTTTTTTTTTTATTTATTTTTTATTTTTTTTATTTTTTAATATATGAAATTTACTGTCAAATTGGTTTCCATACAACACCCAGTGCTCATCCCAAAAGGTGCCCTCCTCAATACCCATCACCCACCCTGCCCTCCCTCCCACCCCCCATCAACCCTCAGTTTGTTCTCAGTTTTTAACAGTCTCTTATGCTTTGGCTCTCTCCCACTCTAACCTCTTTTTTTTTTTTTTTTTCCTTCCCCTCCCCCATGGTTTTCTGTTACGTTTCTCAGGATCCACATAAGAGTGAAACCATATGGTATCTGTCTTTCTCTGTATGGCTTATTTCACTTAGCATCACACTCTCCAGTTCCATCCACGTTGCTACAAAGGGCCATATTTCATTCTTTCTCATGGCCACGTAGTACTCCATTGTGTATATAAACCACAATTTCTTTATCCATTCATCAGTTGATGGACATTTAGGCTCTTTCCATAATTTGGCTATTGTTGAGAGTGCTGCTATAAACATTGGGGTACAAGTGCCCCTATGCATCAGTACTCCTGTATCCCTTGGGTAAATTCCTAGCAGTGCTATTGCTGGGTCATAGGGTAGGTCTATTTTTAATTTTCTGAGGAACCTCCACACTGCTTTCCAGAGCGGCTGCACCAATTTGCATTCCCACCAACAGTGCAAGAGGGTTCCTGTTTCTCCACATCCTCTCCAGCATCTATAGTCTCCTGATTTGTTCATTTTGGCCACTCTGACTGGTGTGAGGTGATATCTGAGTGTGGTTTTGATTTGTATTTCCCTGATAAGGAGCGACGTTGAACATCTTTTCATGTGCCTGTTGGCCATCCGGATGTCTTCTTTAGAGAAGTGTCTATTCATGTTTTCTGCCCATTTCTTCACTGGGTTATTTGTTTTTCGGGTGTGGAGTTTGATGAGCTCTTTATAGATTTTGGATACTAGCCCTTTGTCCGATATGTCATTTGCAAATATCTTTTCCCATTCCGTTGGTTGCCTTTTAGTTTTGTTGGTTGTTTCCTTTGCTGTGCAGAAGCTTTTTATCTTCATAAGGTCCCAGTAATTCACTTTTGCTTTTAATTCCCTTGCCTTTGGGGATGTGCCGAGTAAGAGATTGCTATGGCTGAGGTCAGAGAGGTCTTTTCCTGCTTTCTCCTCTAAGGTTTTGATGGTTTCCTGTCTCACATTCAGGTCCTTTATCCATTTTGAGTTTATTTTTGTGAATGGTGTGAGAAAGTGGTCTAGTTTCAACCTTCTGCATGTTGCCGTCCAGTTCTCCCAGCACCATTTGTTAAAGAGACTGTCTTTTTTCCATTGGATGTTCTTTCCTGCTTTGTCAAAGATGAGTTGGCCATACGTTTGTGGGTCTAGTTCTGGGGTTTCTATTCTATTCCATTGGTCTATGTGTCTGTTTTTATGCCAATACCATGCTGTCTTGATGATTACAGCTTTGTAGTAGAGGCTAAAGTCTGGGATTGTGATGCCTCCTGCTTTGGTCTTCTTCTTCAAAATTACTTTGGCTATTCGGGGCCTTTTGTGGTTCCATATGAATTTCAGGATTGCTTGTTCTAGTTTCGAGAAGAATGCTGGTGCAATTTTGATTGGGATTGCATTGAATGTGTAGATAGCTTTGGGTAGTATTGACATTTTGACAATATTTATTCTTCCAATCCATGAGCAGGGAATGTCTTTCCATTTCTTTATATCTTCTTCAATTACCTGCATAAGCTTTCTATAGTTTTCAGCATACAGATCTTTTACATCTTTGGTTAGATTTATTCCTAGGTATTTTATGCTTCTTGGTGCAATTGTGAATGGGATCAGTTTCTTCATTTGTCTTTCTGTTGCTTCATTGTTAGTGTATAAGAATGCAACTGATTTCTGCACATTGATTTTGTATCCTGCAACTTTGCTGAATTCATGTATCAGTTCTAGCAGACTTTTGGTGGAGTCTATCGGATTTTCCATGTATAGTATCATGTCATCTGCAAAAAGCGAAAGCTTGACTTCATCTTTGCCAATTTTGATGCCTTTGATTTCCTTTTGTTGTCTGATTGCTGATGCTAGAACTTCCAGCACTATATTAAACAACAGCGGTGACAGTGGGCATCCCTGTCGTGTTCCTGATCTCAGGGAAAAAGCTCTCAGTTTTTCCCCGTTGAGGATGATGTTAGCTGTGGGCTTTTCATAAATGGCTTTTATGATCTTTAAGTATGTTCCTTCTATCCCGACTTTCTCAAGGGTTTTTATTAAGAAAGGGTGCTGGATTTTGTCAAAGGCCTTTTCTGCATTGATTGACAGGATCATATGGTTCTTATCTTTTCTTTTGTTAATGTGATGTATCACGTTGATTGATTTGCGAATGTTGAACCAGCCCTGCATCCCAGGAATGAATCCCACTTGATCATGGTGAATAATTCTTTTTATATGCTGTTGAATTCGATTTGCTAGTATCTTATTGAGAATTTTTGCATCCATATTCATCAGAGATATTGGCCTGTAGTTCTCTTTTTTTACTGGGTCTCTGTCTGGTTTAGGAATCAAAGTAATACTGGCTTCATAGAATGAGTCTGGAAGTTTTCCTTCCCTTTCTATTTCTTGGAATAGCTTGAGGAGGATAGGTATTATCTCTGCTTTAAACGTCTGGCAGAACTCCCCTGGGAAGCCATCTGGTCCTGGACTCTTATTTGTTGGGAGATTTTTGATAACCGATTCAATTTCTTCGCTGGTTATGGGTCTGTTCAAGCTTTCTATTTCCTCCTGATTGAGTTTTGGAAGAGTGTGGGTGTTTAGGAATTTGTCCATTTCTTCCAGGTTGTCCAATTTGTTGGCATATAATTTTTCATAGTATTCCCTGATAATTGTTTGTATCTCTGAGGGATTGGTTGTAATCATTCCATTTTCATTCATGATTTTATCTATTTGGGTCATCTCCCTTTTCTTTTTGAGAAGCCTGGCTAGAGGTTTGTCAATTTTGTTTACTTTTTCAAAAAACCAACTCTTGGTTTCGTTGATCTGCTCTACAGTTTTTTTAGATTCTATATTGTTTATTTCTGCTCTGATCTTTATTATTTCTCTTCTTCTGCTGGGTTTAGGCTGCCTTTGCTGTTCTGCTTCTATTTCCTTTAGGTGTGCTGTTAGATTTTGTATTTGGGATTTTTCTTGTTTCTTGAGATAGGCCTGAATTGCAATGTATTTTCCTCTCAGGACTGCCTTCGCTGCGTCCCAAAGCGTTTGGATTGTTGTATTTTCATTTTCGTTTGTTTCCATATATTTTTTAATTTCTTCTCTAATTGCCTGGTTGACCCACTCATTCGTTAGTAGGGTGTTCTTTAACCTCCATGCTTTTGGAGGTTTTCCAGACTTTTTCCTGTGGTTGATTTCAAGCTTCATAGCATTGTGGTCTGAAAGTATGCATGGTATAATTTCAATTCTTGTAAACTTATGAAGGGCTGTTTTGTGACCCAGTATATGATCTATCTTGGAGAATGTTCCATGTGCACTCGAGAAGAAAGTATATTCTGTTGCTTTGGGATGCAGAGTTCTAAATATATCTGTCAAGTCCATCTGATCCAATGTATCATTCAGGGCCCTTGTTTCTTTATTGACTGTGTGTCTAGATGATCTATCCATTTCTGTAAGTGGGGTGTTAAAGTCCCCTGCAATGACCACATTCTTATCCATAAGGTTGCTTATGTTTATGAGTAATTGTTTTATATATCTGGGGGCTCGGGTATTTGGCGCATAGACATTTATAATAGTTAGCTCTTCCTGATGGATAGACCCTGTGATTATTATATAATGCCCTTCTTCATCTCTTGTTACAGCCTTTAATTTAAAGTCTAGTTTGTCTGATAGAAGTATGGCTACTCCAGCTTTCTTTTGGCTTCCAGTAGCATGATAAATAGTTCTCCATCCCCTCACTCTCAATCTAAAGGTGTCCTCAGATCTAAAATGAGTCTCTTGTAGACAGCAAATAGATGGGTCTTGTTTTTTTATCCATTCTGATACCCTATGTCTTTTAGTTGGCGCATTTAATCCATTTACATTCAGTGTTATTATAGAAAGATATGGGTTTAGAGTCATTGTGATGTCTGTATGTTTTATGCTTGTAGTGATGTCTCTGGTACTTTGTCTCACAGGATCCCCCTTAGGATCTCTTGTAGGGCTGGTTTCGTGGTGACAAATTCCTTCAGTTTTTGTTTGTTTGGGAAGACCTTTATCTCTCCTTCTATCCTAAATGACAGACTTGCTGGATAAAGGATTCTCGGCTGCATATTTTTTCTGTTTAGCACACTGTAGATATCGTGCCAAGCCTTTCTGGCCTGCCAAGTTTCAAAGGAGAGATCAGTCACGAGTCTTATAGGTCTCCCTTTATATGTGAGGGCACGTTTATCCCTTGCTGCTTTCAGAATTTTCTCTTTATCCTTGTATTTTGCCAGTTTCACTATGATATGTCGTGCAGAAGATCGATTCAAGTTACGTCTGAAGGGAGTTCTCTGTGCCTCTTGGATTTCAATGCCTTTTTCCTTCCCCAGTTCAGGGAAGTTCTCAGCTATAATTTGTTCAAGTACCCCTTCAGCACCTTTCCCTCTCTCTTCCTCCTCTGGGATACCAATTATGCGTATATTATTTCTTTTTAGTGTATCACTTAGTTCTCTAATTTTCCCCTCATACTCCTGAATTTTTTTATCTCTCTTTCTTTCAGCTTCCTCTTTCTCCATAACTTTATCTTCTAGTTCACCTATTCTCTCCTCTGCCTCTTCAAGCCGAGCCATCGTGGTTTCCATTTTGTTTTGCATTTCGTTTAAAGCGTTTTTCAACTCCTCGTGACTGTTCCTTAGTCCCTCGATCTTTGTGGCAAGAGATTCTCTGCTGTCCTGTATACTGTTTTCAAGCCCAGCGATTAATTTTATGACTATTATTCTAAATTCACTTTCTGTTATATTATTTAAATCCTTTTTGATCAGTTCATTAGCTGTTGTTATTTCCTGGAGATTCTTCTGAGGGGAATTCTTCCGTTTGGTCATTTTGGAGAGTCCCTGG
>NW_026057576.1:38467044-38500380 GCF_023721935.1 Panthera uncia
GCTTGGCCGGCGAGCCGCCCCTCCGCCCCGGCTCCCTCCCGCCAGTCCGTGGAGCGCGCACCGCCTCGCAGCCCTTCCTACCCTCTTCTGTGGGCCTTTCGTCTGCGCTTGGCTCCAGAGACTCCGTTCTGCTAATCAGCAGGCACTTTAAATTCAACAGTTTGGCCTTCAGGTAGTTGCAATCCAGGTAGTAACTACACCACTTTCCACACGTGCCCTAAAAAAGGCAAAACTTTAGGGGTGAAGACTCCTTCCAAAGAACTATGTCCAGGAGAGCACCCTAGTGCTTACATGTGCTCTGTGAGATCATGGGAGAGGCAAGCATCTGTGCCTTTTCTTCTGTTGCTAACCAAGCCTTATATGACTTTCCTTGCCTCCCTGATCCCAGTCCTCCAAGATTAGTGTCATCTCTTACTCTTATGAAACTATATTCCACTTTTGAGCTAAGAGACAGGTGAGATGTATGTCTGCTCTTTTCACATAGACACAGGCTCATCCTTTATTTCTAAATAACACATACAAAAAGACTAATTCCTAGGGCAGTGCTTCACATATAGTAAACACTTAATTTTTTACCAAGTGAATGAATCAATTAATTTTACTTTACGATTTGGCATAACTCAAAGGAAACAGTTTGTGAAAAATAAGGCTTGATATTTCTTGACTGCTTTTAGAAGTCATTGACTGAACAAACCCATATATAACTCTTATTACACACTGCTTTACAATGATTAAGAATAACTTTATGGAGCTGAAACCTGGCTGAGTCCACTTGTATTCACTGATCATAATTAACACCACCCTTGATGGAAAAAATGTAAACTGGGTGCAACCTAGTATGTTACAATAAGAGCACTATGTTATTTCTGTGATATTCCTGCCAAAATGCATGAAATGAATCTAGGATCTAGTCATGAGAAAATATCAAACTCGAGTTGAGGAACATTCTACTACTCTTGTAATCTTCAAAATTCTCAGGAACTATGCTGAACTAAATGACACTAATGAAAATCATAACTGAAAGCAATGCTTGATCTTGAATTGGCTCATTTCACTCTCGGGGCATTTGATGGAATTTGAATCCAAGGGTTAGGTAGTAGTACTATCTTAGTACTAACTTCTTGATCTTGATGGTTGTGTATTCGATGTATAGGAGAGTGTCCTGATCTGTTGAAGTAGAGTGCTAATTTTATTAATTGGTAATCAGCATGTCTGAAAGTTACTGCACAAATCATCATGAAGATATAAGATATGTCTGCAGTCTACCCTCAAGAACAGTTTTTCTACTACTTTTGTAACTTTTCAACTGAAATTATTAACAAAAAACAACAACAATAAAAACTAGGAGTTTAACAGCCAACAGTCCAGGCCAGCAACCTGTTCTGCTGAAGGCCTTTTGGTCTCTGACATTATTTTCTAATGAAAGACCAGTGGTAGAACTATCTACAATAGGCCTGCCAGGGAGGATGAGAAAGTAGAGCACTTTGGCAAAGAGCCAAAAATGGCATACATTTTGTGAATCCCATGAAGAAATTTCTTTTTTTTTACAGGGTAACTCAGGAACCAGGTTTGAGGGTGACTTCCTTCCCCTAGCCAGAGTTCGAAGGTCTCCTGAAAGACGTACTCACTGTGTCGAAAAAGAGACCTAAAAATTACTAAAGCCTATTGAACATATTATAAAAATAACATTTATGTGGTTTGTTATGCAAAGACAATGTAATGCAGCTGCTTCTGGGGAGGGGAATTGGCTGGTTAAGGACTAGGAAGGAGATTTTTACTGTCATCCATGAATTGTGTACTATGTGCATGTGTTTCCTGTTCACAAAAATAAAAAGTTACCTAACAATGGTCATTTTTAATATATCTGTGCTGGGATAGGGGATCACTATGTCTTTGTGGTTGGTAGAGAGAATGGATTCTATGTATGGGAATATGTGGTGAGAAAAGAAACAAATGAGCACATTTCTTCTCAGACAACTTTGGTTTTTTGAGGTCATGGATACTTAAATCCTTAGTATGCTCTCTTCAGTCCATTTTCTATAAGCCTTAGGACAGATCCTCAAATTCTGATACTCTGCTGTCTTTTAGTTTTAACTTTGTGTGTAGAGTGTTTTTTATTTTAGGAAGTAACTGTTAGTATTTTGTTTTTTTACGTTAAATTTTTTATGTAACTATGAGAATTTTCGAGAAATCCTGATTAACTGTACATCAAAGGCTTTTAGCCAAATACTATTACACATCAAAATTCATAGACAAACTATTTGAATTGCAGACCAAATGGAATTAACCATAAGTTTTAGGGTTGGAGTGATAAAAATTTTTTAATGATTTTGCAAAGAACAACGCCAGAAATATAGAATGTAATTGTAGAATGTTAATGAACATAAATAGATTGAACAATAAAGATGAAATAATTTACAGTGAAATTCTTTTAAATCATGTTCCAAATCCATTACAAAATTCTTAAATACCTGAAAAATATAAATGAGTAGTAAATATTCTGTTATTGACTCAGATATGTAAAAATCACTTGACAACCCTCTGATCTTTTTAATCACACTCAGATTCTCTTAAAAAATTTTTTTAATGTTAATTTTTGAGAGAGAGAGACAGAGAGAGAGCGAGCGAGTGCAAAAACTGGGGAGGAGCAGAGAGAGAGGGAGACACAGAATCCAATGCAGGCTCCAGTCTCTGAGCTGTCAGCACACAGCCAACACGGTGCTCGAACCCGTGAACTGTGAGATCACGACCTGAGCCAAAGTCAGACGCTTAACCAACTGAACCACCCAGGTGTCGAGATTCCTTTAAATATAAGAAATATAGCAGTATGCTTCCTGTTATTCTAGGAATCAAGGTTCAGAGAATGTAGTCCCAGCACTGTCACTTAATTAACTGTATTAATGAGAGGGTATTAATAACAGGGCAGCCTAACTTACAGGGCGTAGTGAGCATAAAAATACATTTCACATATACTTTTGCAACTGTGTTTTGAAAATCATGTTCTATGAATATATATAATAAGAAATATAACACTGTGTGGAGGAATTTATGGAAATTACAACAAATATCTGAAAAAAAATCTATTTTCAATTCTCAGAATATTTTCTAGTTTTTATTAGCATGTACATATGCATGTGTTGAGAATGTCTCACTCATTTTTTTAATTTAAATTTTCAATTCTGATAAATCATATAAAAAGTCTTAATGTATGTGACTGATTTTCTTTTTTATTGTGAAAATTGTTGACTAATTTATAAATTGCTGTAATTTTTGTTTTCACTGCATTTTGTGTCCTGGGGAAAAATACATAACATAAACTGCATCATCTTAACCATTTTTCAGCATACAATTTAGTAGTGCTATGTACATGGATATTATTGTGAAACTGATCTCCAGAACTTTTATCCTGCAAAACTGAAACTATCTGCCCTTTAAGCAACAACTCCCATTCCCCCCATCATCCAGCCCTTAGTAATCACCATTCGACTTTTTGTTTCTATGAATTTGATTACTTTAGTGATCTCACATAAGAGGAATCATGCATTATTTGTCTTTTTGTGACTTGTTTATTTCACTTAGCATAATGCCTTCAATATGCATGTAGGTTGAAGCATATGACAGGATTTCCTTTCTTGTAAGGCTAAATAATATTCCACTGTATGTATATATCCCATTTTGTTTGTACATTTATTCATTGATGGGCATTTGGGTTACTTGATTATTATGGATAGTTCCACTGTGAACATGAGTGTGTAAATATTGCTTTGAGACCCTGCTTTCAGTACGTACTCAGAAGTAGGATTGCTGCATCATATGGTGCTTTTATTTTTATTGTTTTGAGGGAACAACATGCTGTTTTCCATAGTGGTTGTGCTATTTGCAGTTGTACCAACAGTGTATAAGGATTCCACATTTTCTAGATTCTTGCCAACATTTGTTATTTTATTTGTTTAAACTTTTTTTTTTTTAATGTTGAGAGGGAGACAGAGTGTGAGTGGGGGAGGGGCAGACAGAGAGGGAGACACAGAATCCAAAGCAGGCTCCAGGTGCAAGCTGTCAGTACAGAGCCTGGCACGGGGCTTGAACTCACCAAACGTGAGATCATGACCTGAGCCGAAGTCGGTTGCTTAACCGACTGAGCCATCCAGGTGCCCCTATTTGTTTTTTTTGATAATGGCCATTCTAATGGGTGTGAGGTGATACTGTATTTTAATTTTCATTTGCATTTGTCTGATGATTAGTGATGTTAAGCATCTTTTAATATGCTGTTGATCATTTGTGTACCTTCTTGGAGAAATGTCTAAATCCTTTGCCTGTTGTGTAATGAGCTATTTGTGTTTTTGTTGTTGAGCATTTAAAAAAATTTTTTTTAATGTTTTTATTTATTTTTGAGAGAGACACAGCACGAGCAGGGGATGGGCAGAGAGAGGGGGAGACACAAAATATGAAGCAAGCTCCAGGCTCTGAGCTGTCAGCACAGAACCTGACGCGGAGCTCAAACTCATGAACCATGAGATCATGAACTGAGTGTAAGTTGGACGCTTAACTGACTGAGCCACTTGTTGAGCTTTAGGAGTTCTTCATATTATAGATATAAACCCTTTATCAGATGTATCATTTGCAAATATTTTCTTTCTTTCTATAGATGACTTTTTCACTCTGGTTTTTGTTTTTTTCTTCCCCCCCTGCACAGAGGTTTTTAAGTTGTATGTAGTCCTAATTGTAGGACTATTTTTGCTTTTGTTGCCTTTGCTTTGGGTGTCATATCCAAGAAATCATTTCAAATCCAATGTTAGGAAGTTTCCCCCTCTTATTTCTTCTAGAAATTTTGTAGTTTTAGGTGTTACATATAGGTCTTTAATCCATTTTGAGTTAATTTTTGTATAGGCTGTACAGTAAGGATCCAACATCATTCTTTTACATGTGGCTATCCTGTTTTTCTAAGTAAGTTTGTTGAAGATAATGTCTTTTCCCTGTTCAGTGGTCTTGACACCCTTGAAGATCATTTGACCATATATTAGAAGGTTTATATCTTTGCTCTCTGTTATACTCCATTGGTCTGTATATCTATATTTATGTCAGTACCACATTGTTTAAATTACTATACTTTGTAATTTGTTTTGAAATCAGGAGGTATGAGGGCTCCAGGTTTGTTTTTCTTTCTCAAAATTGTTTCAGTTCTTTGGGAATCCCATGAAATTCTACATGAATTTTAGGGTGATTTTTAAACAAAAATTGCCTCTGGGACTTTGGTAGGGATTGTGTTGAATGTTTAGATTGCTTTAGGGTATTGAAGAGTTAATAAAAGATCTTTCAATTCATGCACATGGGATATCTTTCCATTTATTTTTCTCTTTGATTTCTTCTAGCAATATTTTTTTGTACTTTTCAGTGTACAAGTAAGTCTTCTTTGGTTAGGTTTATAACTTATTTTTATCACGAATTGTTTTCTTAATTTCCATTTTGGTTACTTATTGTTAGTGTATAGAAATATAACTTATTGTTTTGTGTTGATTTTGTACACCATAACTTTACTGAGTTTGTTTATTCTAGCCGTGTGTGTGTGTGTGTGTGTGTGTGTGTGTGTGTGTGTCTTTAGGGTTTTCTATATATAAAATCATGTTATCTGCAGAGATAATTTTAGTTTTTCCTTTCCACTTGGAAAGGCATTTGGATGCCTTTCATTTCTGGTTCTTGCTTAATTGTTCTGTATCTGATTAAACAATACTGCATTGAATATGTTGAGAGTGGGATGCTTGTCTTGTTCCTGACCTTAAAGGAAGTTTTCAGTCTTTTACCACTGAGTATGATGTTAACTATGGGCTTTTCATGTCTGACCTTTATTATGATGAGATAGTTTCCTTATATTCCTTTTTGTTGAGTGTTTTATTTTTTATCATGAAAGGGTGTTGAATGTTGTCAAATGCTTTTTCTGCGTACATTGAGATAATCATATGCTTTCATCCTTCATTCTACTAATGTATTATATTACATTGAATATTTATGTATATTCAGACATCCTCGCATTTTAGATATAAATCCTTTTTGGTCATGGTGTATAATCCTTTTTTATATGCTGCTGAATTCAGTTTGCTAATATTTTGTTGAGGATTTTTACATCAATATTTATCAAGCGTATTGGTCTGTAAATTTTCTTGTGGTATCTTTGTCTGGTTTTGGTGTCAGAGTAGTGCTGGCATCATAGAATGAATGTAAAAGCATTTCATCCTCTTCAGTTTTTGGAAGAGCTTGAAAATGGCGGGTGTTAATTTGTCTTCAAATGTTTGGTAGAATTCTCCAGTGAAACCATCTCTAGTACTGGGCTTCTTTGCTGTGAGGTTTTTGATTATTGATTCATTCTGCTAATTGGTTCTTACTCTGTTAAGATTTTCTATTTCTTCATGATTCCATTTTGGTTAGTTGTGTGTTTCTAGGAATTTATCCATTTCTTCTGGGTTGTCCAGTTTGTTTGCAGGCAGTTGTTCATAGTATTCTGTTTTAATCCTTTCTATTTCTGTTCAGTGGTTCTGTTCTCTTTTATTTCTGAATTTAGTTATTTAAGTATCTTTGTTTTCCTTAATTTAGAGCTTGTCAGTTCTTACAGTTTCATTGATGTTTTCCTGTTCTTCTATTTCCTGTTTTATTTATCTCTGCTCTAATCTTTATTATTTGGGTTCTAATAGATTTGGGTTTAGTTGCCTTTTTTTTTCCTTTTTCTGATTTTTTTGCAGGTAAATTTAGTTGTTGGCTTGAGATCTTTTATTTTTATTAAATTTGCACATAGCTAGAAGCTTCCTTCTTGTGCTGCATGTAGTTCATAAGTTTTGGCATATTGTGTTTTTATTTTCATTTATTTCAAGGTACTTTCTACTTGTGACTTTTTAACCCATTTAAGAATGTGTTGTTACGTTTCCATATATTTGTGGGTTTTACTGTTTTCTTTCTGTTGATTTCTAGAATCCTTCCAGTGTGGTAACAGATGATAATTTGTTATCATGATTGATTCAATTGATCTATATTGTTGAAGCCCTCTATTTATTTTTCTCTAGTTGTTGTTTTCATTGTTGAAAGTGAGGTATTGAAGTCTCCTGCTATTCTGCTGCTTTTTATTTAATTATGCCAAAGTTTGCTTCTTATATTAAGGGCTCTGATATTTGCTATATAAATACTTACAATTGTTATATTTTCTTTTGAATTGACACTTTAATGATGATGTAATTTTCCATCTCTTGTAAGGTTTGACTTAGAATCTAGGTTGTCTGATACTCATATGGTGACTCCTGCCCTCTTTGGTTTACCATTTGTATGGAATATCTTTTTCCATCATTTCACTTTCAGCCTTTTATGTGCTTTTCTATCTAAAGTGAGTTTCTTATAGATGGCATGTAGTTGGGTTTTTTTTAAATCCATTTAGCCAATGTATATGTTTTGACTGTGGAGTTTAATCCATTTACATTTAACCTATTGATAGAAGACTTACTATTGCCAATTGGTTAATTGGTTTCTATATGTTTTGTAGCTTCTTTGTCTTACATTTTCTCTTACTGCCTTTTTTTTTTTTTTATTAGTTTTTGTAGTGACATGCTTTGGTTCCATTTCATTTTCCTTTATTCAGTAGATACTTTTAGATACTTTCTTTGTGGTTACCATTGAATTTGTGTAATATATATATATATATTTTTTTTCTTTTTTACTATTTATTTTTGAGAGAGAGAGGCAGAGACAGAGCATGGGTGGAGGAGGGGTAGAGAGAGATGGAGAAACAGAATCTGAAACAGGCTCCAGGCTCTGAGCTGTCAGCACAGAGCCCCATTCAGGGTTCAAACTCATGACCTGAGCCAAAATCTGATGCTTAACCAACTGAGCCACCCAGGTGTCCTTACATAAAATATCTTAAAGTTACTGCATTGTATTTTAAGCTGTTAAGAGCTTAACTGCAGCCACCTACAAATCCCTACTCTTTTACAGCTTCATCCCTTACATTTTTTTATTGATGTCACAGCTTTCATCTTTATATATTGTAAAATCATTAACACAAATTTTTATTTTTTAGTGCTTTTGTAACTTAAATTATACTCATAGTTAAAAGCAAACAATATTATAATAAATAGAGGTTACTAATTTTTGTCTTGTTTTTACCTTTAATGGAGAAATGTATATTTTTAATGGCTTCATGCTTTTATCTATTGTTTTATCATTTCAACCTGAAGGACTTCTGTTAGCATTTGTTGTAAAATAGGTATGATGGTAATGAACTTTCTTAGTTTTTGTTTATCGGGGATTTTAATTTTTCCTTTCTGCGTATAGTATTTTGTTTGATAGTTTTTTTTTCCCCTCTCTATTTTGAATATATCACCTTTCCTTTTGGCCTGAAAGGTTTCTATTGAGAAATCTACCAATAACTTATAAAAGTTCTATTATATATGATAAGTTGCTTTTCTCTTGCTACCTTTAAGATTCTTTGTCTTTGACTTTTGGCAGATTGGTCATAATGAGTCTTTATGTAGATCTCTTTGAGTTAAGTCTAGTTGGATTACATTAAGCTTCTTGAATTTTTACATTCACTTCTTTCCACATTTGAGAACCTTTTAAGCATTATTTTTTCTTTTTCTTTTTTTTTGAATATATGAAATTTATTGTCAAAATGGTTTCCATACAACACCCAGTGCTCATCCCAAAAGGTGCCCTCCTCAATACCCATTACCCACCCTCCCCTCCCTCCCACCCCCCATCAACCCTCAGTTTGTTCTCAGTTTTTAAGAGTCTCTTATGCTTTGGCTCTCTCCCACTCTTACCTCTTTATTTTTTCCTTCCCCTCACCCATGGGTTTCTGTTAAGTTTCGCAGGATCCACATAAGAGTGAAATCATATGGTATCTGTCTTTCTCTGTATGGCTTATTTCACTTAGCATCACACTCTCCAGTTCCATCCACGTTGCTACAAAGGGCCATATTTCATTCTTTCTCATGGCCACGTAGTACTCCATTGTGTATATAAACCACAATTTCTTTATCCATTCATCAGTTGATGGACATTTAGGCTCTTTCCATAATTTGGCTATGGTTGAGAGTGCTGCTATAAACATTGGGGTACAAGTGCCCCTATGCATCAGTACTCCTGTATCCCTTGGGTAAATTCCTAGCAGTGCTATTGCTGGGTCATAGGGTAGGTCTATTTTTAATTTTCTGAGGAACCTCCACACTGTTTTCCAGAGTGGCTGCACCAATTTGCATTCCCACCAACAGTGCAAGAGGGTTCCCGTTTCTCCACATCCTCTGCAGCATCTATAGTCTCCTGATTTGTTCATTTTGGCCACTCTGACTGGAGTGAGATGATATCTGAGTGTGGTTTTGATTTGTATTTCCCTGATAAGGAACGACGTTGAGCATCTTTTCATGTGCCTGTTGGCCATCTGGATGTCTTCTTTAGAGAAGTGTCTATTCATGTTTTCTGCCCATTTCTTCACTGGGTTATTTGCTCTTCGGGTGTGGAGTTTGGTGAGCTCTTTATAGATTTTGGATACTAGCCCTTTGTCCGATATGTCATTTGCAAATATCTTTTCGCATTCTGTTGGTTGCCTTTTAGTTTTGTTGGTTGTTTCCTTTGCTGTGCAGAAGCTTTTTATCTGGATGAGGTCCCAGTAGTTCATTTTTGCTTTTAATTCCCTTGCCTTTGGGGATGTGTCGAGTAAGAGATTGCTATGGTGAGGTCAGAGAGTTCTTTTCCTGCTTTCTCCTCTAAGGTTTTGATGGTTTCCTGTCTCACATTCAGGTCCTTTATCCATTTTGAGTTTATTTTTGTGAATGGTGTGAGAAAGTGGTCTAGTTTCAACCTTCTGCATGTTGCTGTCCAGTTCTCCCAGCACCATTTGTTAAAGAGACTGTCTTTTTTCCATTGGATGTTCTTTCCTGCTTTGTCAAAGATTAGTTGGCCATATGTTTGTGGGTCTAGTTCTGGGGTTTCTATTCTATTCCATTGGTCTATGTGTCTGTTTTTGTGCCAATCCCATGCTGTCTTGATGATTACAGTTTTGTAATAGAGGCTAAAGTCTGGGATTGTGATGCCTCCTGCTTTGGTCTTCTTCTTCAAAATTACTTTGGCTTTTTGGGGCCTTTTGTGGTTCCATATGAATTTTAGGATTGCTTGTTCTAGTTTTGAGAAGAATGCTGGTGCAATTTTGATTGGGATTGCATTGAATGTGTAGATAGCTTTGGGTAGTATTGACATTTTGACAATATTTATTCTTCCAATCCATGAGCAGGGAATGTCTTTCTATTTCTTTATATCTTCTTCAATTACCTTCATAAGTTTTCTATAGTTTTCAGCATACAGATCTTTTACATCTTTGGTTAGATTTATTCCTAGGTATTTTATGCTTCTTGATGCAATTGTGAATGGGATCAGTTTCTTTATTTGTCTTTCTGTTGCTTCATTGTTAGTGTATAAGAATTCAACTGATTTATGTAAGAATTTGCAAATTCTTAAAGTCTGGGGTTTTTTAAAATATCTCTTGACAGTGTCTTTTGCTGAGTTGAAGTTTTTTATTTTAATTTTATTTAGTAAACTGTATCTTAGCGATTCTTTCTGTCCCGAATTGTTCCTTTGGTGTTATATCTAAAATATCATCATCAAACCCATGGTTATGTTGATTTTTCCTGTGTTATCTTTTAAGAGCTCTTTGGTTTTGTGTTTGTATGTAGATGTGAAGTTTTTAAAAGACTACCTATTTATTGAAAAGACCATCTTTTTTTTTTTCTTTTCTATTTTATTGCCTTTGCTTCTTTATCAAAGATCAGTTAACTCTATTTATGGAAGTCTGACTCTGTGTGGTTTTGTTCCATTGATCTATTGGCCTATTCTTTAACTGATATTACACTATCTTGATTATTGTATTAATAGTAAGTTTTGAATTTGGGTAGTGTCAGTTCTTTAACTTTGTTCTTTAATATTGTGTTGACTATTCTGGATCTAATGCCTCTCCATATAAACTTTACAATCAGTATGTTGGTACCCATAAACCTTGCTTGGATTTTGACTGGGACTGCATTGGTTTAGTAGGACAAGTTGGAAGAACTGACATCTTGACAGTATTGTTTTCCTATCCATGGATGGAACATTTCTCCCATTTATTTAGTTCTCTGATTTCACTCAAAAGAGTCATGTAGTTTTCCTCTTACAGATCTTTTACATAGTTCGTAAGATTCATATACCTAAGTATTTCATTTTTTGAGATAATGTAAATGGTATTGTGCTTTTCAATTTCAAATTCTCCTTGTTTATTGTTGGTATATAGGAAGGTGATTATTATATCTTCCTACCTTGCTATATTATTCTAGATTTTCCCCCCACTCTTTCAAGTTCTTATATTCTATATAGAATATAATGTCATCTGCAAACAAAGATAGTTTTTCTTTCTTCTCAATCTGTATATCTTTAATATGTCATAGGTTTAGCTAGGAATTCAGCTACAGTGTTGAAAAGGAGTGGTGAAAGGGGATAACCTTGTTCCTGATCTTGGTAGGAAAGCCTTGAGTTTCTTACCATTAACTATGACATGACCTAAGTTTTTTGTATGTGTTCTGTATTAAGTTGAGTGAGTTCTCTATTCCTAGTTTTCTTAGAGTTTTGAACATGAATGGATATTATATTTTGTCAAGTCCTTTTCTTGCTTCTGATGGTATGATTATCTGTTATTTCTTCATTAGCCTGTTGCTATGATAGATTAGTTTATTTTACAATGTTGAGCCAGGCTTACATACTTTGGATAAATCCCACTTGATTGTGCTGTGTCCCTTTTATACATGGTTGGATTTTATTTGTTAATATTCTGTTGAAAATTTTGTATCTATATTCATGAGAGATATTGGTCTATAGTTTTTGTGTAGCATGTTTTTCTGGTTTTAGTGATAGGGAATGCTTGCCTCACAGAATGAGTTAGGTAGTTTCCCTTGGCTTCCATCTCTGAAAGCGATTATAGAGGATTAGTATAATTTCCTTAAAATTTTTACTGAGGGGTGTCTGGGTGGCTCAGTGGATTAAGTGGCCAACTTCAACCGGTTTGTGAATTTGAGCCCTGCATCAGTGCAGAGCTTGCCTCATATCTTCTGTCTCCCTCTCTCTCTGCCCCTCACCTGCTCTTGCTTTCTCTCTCAAAAATAAATAAACATTAATTTCTTTTTTTGACCTCACCAGTAAAACTAGCTGTTTTCTGTTTTGGAAGCTTATTAGTTACTTATTCAATGTCTTTAATATATATAATCCTATTGCAATGTATTTGTTCCTGTGTGAGTTTTTGCCAGTTGTGTCTTTTCAAAGAATTGTTGCAGTTGATGTAGATTACTAAATATGTAGACATAGAATTGTTCATAGTATTTTTTAAACTTTTTTTAACATTTTATTTTTTGAGAGACAGAGCATGAGCAGGGGAGGGGCAGAAAGAGAGGGATACACAGAATCCAAAGCAGGCTCCATGCTCCGAGCTATCAGTACAGAACCTGGCTGAGGGCTTGAACCCATGAATGCGAGATCATGACCTGAGCCAAAGTCGGACGCTCAACTGACTGAGCCACCCAGGCACCCCTGTTCATAGTATTCTTTATTATCCTTTTAATTTCCCTGAGATCTATAGTGATGTCCTCTCTTTCAAATCTAATATTAGTAATTTGTGTGCTCACTTATTTTTCTTAGTTAGTCTGGCCAGAGCCTTAGCAATTTTATTGGTCTTTCAAAGAACTATCTTTTGGTTTTAGTGATTTTCTCCATTGATTTCCTGTCTTCAGTTTTATTGATTTTACTGTTTTCTTAAGTATTCCTTTATATGATTCCTTTAATATGATGAATTTTAAAATATATTTTTAATACTTGAACTTTCTTACATTCCTTGAATTTTGAAGTATGTTTGGTATTTTAATAATTCTGTTGATAATATTTTTTCCTTTAGATGTTTATATCTTCAATCATAATGGAAATTGATTTAAAATTTTTATATGCCAAATATTTGCTAGGTTTTGGTATTCTTTGTAATGATAGAATTTCCAGAGGTAAATCAAGAAAACCCACTTTATCTTGTTTAAGCATAATATGCTTTATTAAAGAACATTAAGTAGCAAACTTTATTATGTGAAACCATCATAATGTGGCTTGGAGGTAGTTAGAATAGTATATAATTCACTAAGATTCATGTTTGTCAGATAGTATGAGATTAAACCACAGAAATTCAGTGTGAGGTGTGCCAACTCAGTGGTGTTTCTAGAAATCCTATGGCTAGAAAGCATGTAGAAGAAGGAAGGAAGTCAAGTACAGGAATGATAGAGGAAAAACATTTTTGGTCCATGATGAATATGAAACAGTTAAACCTTCCACTGATTACTTACTTGCTGAATTTACAAAAGGAGAAAGTAAAATAAAGTTTTAATCTTGTTCTAACAGTTTATTTTTATTTTATTGTTGCTAGTATATGCAGCTAAAGTTAATCAGAATTATTGCAGACTTCATACCAAAACCTGGCTTTTTTATCTTTTCCCAATTGCAAATTTTAAATTGATACATCTTAGACCCTGGAAGAATTTCTACATTTTCAAGAAGAGCTGAGTAGAAACAGTTATAAATCTTCCTATTTACTAAAATAGCAATCCAGATAGGATAATGTATCCCTTTGGGAATCAAGGATATTAATAATCGAAATTTTGAATGGTGCAGCTATAGGGATATTTATCATCTACCCATTAATTTTCCTGGTTTGACCTATGCAGCAACCTGATATGTATTGGAAAATTGACAATAGATTAATAAAGGATATTAATTGGGCAGTGATTGCAATTATAACTGCTTTTTCAGATATAGTCTCTTGGATACTGTGATAAACCTCTGACATTGGGAAGGAGTCATGTGCCTGCAAACTTGTTTCTTTTTTACTTTTTTAAAAGTTGTTTATTCTGGCAAGTGTAGAGCATCAAGAATTAAGCCTTTACATTCCTGCTTTGAGGATAGATGATACTCCATATTTGTGCCATAATATAGTCTCAAATGACATTGACAGTTCATCATCATCCTGGGACACTTCACTAATAACTTCTTAGTAGACTCTGGAAAAACCAGGAGATCAGGGAGCAGCAGCAAGTTAAGTTTGCCAGCTGAAAGGTAAGACCTGTGTCCGAGTAGAAAATAAATCCAGGAAATGTTAAACTTCTGTACCTCATTGAAATTCCTGGGAATTCAAGTATCTAAGGGAATTGAGGATATTTATTCAAAGTGAAGAATATAATGCCTGGTTTTTCTCTCTGTGTTTTCGTCAGGCTCCTGGCTAACCCCCACGTGGTGTAAAACAGTAATGGTTAATAAGGGAGCTATTTATAGATTTCTGGGAGGCATGGGAAAAAAATGGAGGCATCTCAGGGTAGCAAAGAGAGGGATTTATTATCCCTCTACATCAGAAAGGATGAAAGGAAAAAATAGTTGTATAAATCCAGAGATAGTAGCTGTACCTGCAGAAGATGTTAGCTTGATAGAAACTTTGTGGTATTATATTGGGGTGGCTGGGTGGTTCAGTCAGTTAAGCATCTGACTTTGGCTCAGGTTATGATCTCATGGCTCGTGAGTTCGAGCCCCACGTTGGGCTCTGTACTGACAGCTCAGAGCCTTGAGCTGTCTTTGGATTCTGTGTCTACCTCTCTCTCTCTGCCCTTCCCCAGCACTCACATTCTGTCTCTCCTTCAAAAATAAACATTAAAAACAAAACAAAACAAAACAAAACTATGTTATCTTGTATGGATGTAGCCTTCCTGGAGCAAACAACATTAAGTATGCAGTGAAAGACATACTATAACTTAAATCTCTTGCCCTCCATCTCTTGGGCTATTTATTAATTTAACCAAACCAGAGAACAGTGAAACCCATTGATTTAGTCCAGAATGTTTGGCATCCTGTTGATGTGTGAATAGAGATGGATTAGGAGGTATTAACAGATAATATCCAGTAATAGGAGGCAAACATATTGGTAGCTCTCTATGGAGTTTTGAGGCAAAGTAGATGGTGTCAACTCTCTAGCTCTTGTCCATTTTCCATTTTCTAGATATTAAATAATTAGCAATGGGAACCTTGGGAACCATGGTTTAGCTGACATTGTGAATTAAGTACTGTCTGGCAAAGCTAGCTATCAGCTGAGCTTATTCAGTGGTATTCCATCGTCAAATGCAAGTAGTTTGTATTAACAGATCCAAGATAAAAACAAGACTGTTGCAAGCCACACTGTCCCTGCCTACCTGTTTATACTATCAAGCTCTCTATCAGCCACTGTGTTTAACCTCAGTGGTGCTCCCATGTGATGCTTACATAAAATGATGGCATTTCTTCTTAGTATCTAGACTTGTTTGGGGAGTAAATAATCATGACTGGTAATTATTGTCTCTCACAGAATAGTATAAATCCTTTGGACCAGTGAAGAATATATGACACTATCTCTAATTGCCTGTGTACATGCGTGTGTGTGTGT
This sequence comes from Panthera uncia, assembly GCF_023721935.1. Lineage (NCBI taxonomy): Eukaryota > Metazoa > Chordata > Mammalia > Carnivora > Felidae > Panthera > Panthera uncia. Next base: position 38,482,535 of record NW_026057576.1, read on the forward strand.
GTGCGCGCGCGCGTGCATGTGTGTGCATGTATTTGCTTATACTTGGGTGTATTTAGTTAACCAAAACTAGAAGTGTGGGTTAAGTTTTGCAAGAATATATTTAATAACTCACTTAATAGTTCTGTCTGTAATCTCCATGACTCTGACCTCAGTTTGTTTGGAGGTGTTCATAATCAAGTGAGAAAAATGTTCGTCAAAGAATATAATTAGAAGCCTATTGATAAAGTGGCTGAAATTGTTTCCTGACCATTTGAAACAACTGTTGCCAAGAGGGAAGTGGGAAAAGAGAGAGAGGAAGAAAGGCTAAAGCTATTGTCATGCTTTTTAAAAGAGAAATAGTGTGGTTGGTAAACAGTGGTGGCAGGAAAGAGAATAGTTAGAACCTGGAGGAATATCTAGTACAATAAGATGCTCATTGAAATTTTATTAGAGACTAAGCCTGCAATAATTCCAAAATCTCAGATAGGAAATTTTGGGAAGTACTTCTACGTAAAGAACTTTAACTGGAACATATAAGTAATATAAGATGAAGTCAGAATTATCAGCTTATAATAGTGTAAAATGTTTACACAACTTAGATTTTTTAAGTTTATTTATTTATTTTGAGAAGGAGACAGAGTGAGTGGGGGCAGAGTAGAGAGAGAGAGGGAGAGAGAAAATCCCAAGTCGACTCCACACCATCATAGTGGAGCCTGATGCAGGGCTCGAACTCACGAAAACGTGAGATGTGACCTGACCTTACACCAAGAATTGGATGCTTAACCAACTGAGCCACCCAGGCACCCCTACACAACTTAGAATTATAACATTTACCTCTGTTTCTGACTTCACATGAATTATAATTTAAAAAATTTTAATTATTTTTTTCTTTCGCTATACTTATATAGGGTGCTGGGTATGTTTAAACTTAGCCTGGAATTTTCCAAATATTATAAATTAAGAAAAAAATAGGTAGCTTTTAGAGACATTGTGTTTGAAGCTGGATATCATAGAGAATGGCTTTGGATTGCCTATTTTTAGAGAAGGAAATATTGTGTGTGTGTGTGTCTGTGTGTGTATGTGTGTGTAATACATGAAACAGAATCTAACATAAGATGGAGATATTTTAATTGCATCTAGATCAAAAATTGCAGGGCCACCTGGGTGGCTTAGGCAGTGGACCATCTGACTCTTGATTTTGGCTCGGGTCATGATCTCACAGTTGGATTTGTGGGATGGAGCCCACATCAGGCTCCACTCTGACAACACAGAGCCTGCTTGGGATTCTCTCTCTCCCCCTCTCTGCTTCTCCCCCATATGCACACGTTCTCTCTCAAAATAAATAATAAATGTAAAAAAATTGCATACGTATTGGAATGTGTACTTGTATGAGGAAACTTTTCCCTCCTTTTTGTACTCTGTTCTTGTATCAGTAATAACATCATTAGAGCTACAGTTTTAGCATTCCATGAAGTCATATTGAGATTATCAGATTACCATGCCTCAAGTGCCACCAATTTGCCTTTACTAAAGGATGAACTGTGATTCAATCTAGTTAGTTTCCACTTCTGAGAATTTTAATATGGAGTGGAGTATCATAGACTGGATATACTTTGGAGCTAAATGGATCAAATGACGATAACCTAGAAGAGATTCTCCATAAGCTTTTGCAGCTGTTCTTTAAGTTTTAATTTTATATTTCCTTTGATTTGGTGAGCTGCCAAGTGAAGTATTCTTTTAATAAATTTCTTTAGGTTTTCCAGAGTCAGTTTCTATTTTTTTTTATTGAGGTATAATTGAAATACCACATATTATTTTCAGCTTTACAACATTATTCATCATTTGTATATATTACAAAATGATTGCAACAAATCTGGTTAACATCCATCACTATACATAGTTACAAAGCTTTTTTCATGTGATGAGAATTTTTAAGATCTATTGTCTTAGCAACTTTCAAATACACAATACGGTATTATCAACTGTAGTCACCATGCTGTTCATTACATCTCCAAAACTTATTTATTTTATAACTGGAAGATTGTACCTTTTGACTCTCTTCACCATTTGGCCCATCCCTAATTCCCACCTCTCCCTCTGGCAAACCCATTTTGTTCTCTTTATGTGTGAGCTGCTTTTGTTTTTGTTTTTGTTTTTGGTTGTTGTTTAAGATTCCACATATAAATAAGATCATATGGTATTTATCTTTCCCTGTTTGACTAACTTTATTCACCATAATGCGTTGAAGGCCCATTCATGTTGTCAGTGATAGCAGGATTTCCTCATTTTTATGGCAGAATAATATTCCTCTGTGTGTGTGTGTGTGTGTGTGTGTGTGTGTGTGTGTATCCTGTTTTCTTTATTCATCCATTGATGGACATTTAAGTTATTTCTATACCTTGACTATTGTAAATAACATTGCAGTGAATATAGGGGTTCATATGTATGTTTGAATTAGTGTTTCTGTTTTCTTTGGGTAAGTACCCAGTAGTAGAATTGCTAGAGCATATAGTAGTAGCTTTGTTTTTATTTTTCGGAGGGATGTCCATTGTGTGTTACATACTGGTTGCACCAGTTTTACATTCCAACCAACAGTGCACAGGGTTCCCTTGTCTTCACAGCTTTGTCAACACTGGTTTTTCTTGTCTATTTTTTTAATGTCCATTCTTACAGTTATGAAGTGATATTATAGCTTTACGTTGTTTTATTTTTTTTAAGATTTTATTTTTAAATAATTTCTACATGCAACATGGGGCTCAAACTTACAACCCCGGGATCAAGAGTCACATGCTCAAAAACAAACAAACATAAAGCAGTTGCATCCTCTACCAACTGAGCCAGTCAGGTGCCCCTATAGCTTTACGTTATTTATAATTAAAGATTCCAAACTAATACTGACCTTTCGTACCACATAAGGTAGGAATTGTGTTCACCCCCAAAAACGAGATCTTATTAGAGTGGCTTAAATGCAGAACAGTTATTAATCTTATCCAAAACAATGCTGGTGATAGTCTCTTTAAGGCTAGTGTGGTAGTTCTACAGTTATCAGGGAATCTTTTTTTTTTTTCTGGGTCCCCAGCAGTAGAATCAGATCTGAATTTCCCCTAATGTATGAGACAGCTGCCAGAACTTCACACATGACTTCTATTTTAAGAAGAAAGAATAAAAGGAAAAAGAAAAAAAAAAATGAGGCACCTTTCTACAAAGTCACCTTCCTAGTATATTTCCTAGTATATCTCATTGTTCAGAACTTGGTCAGCAGGCCACTTTCAGCTGCAAAGGGAGCTGGGAAATGTGGCCTTTAAGTGGCCAACAATATGCTTACCTAAAAACCCAAGATTCTGTTACTAAGAAGTATGTGGAGAAAAGCAGTTTTTCTGCTCCTTTCTTAATGAACAACGTTTCTAATTTGTTGTGTATCTTTTTGCTAAAACTAAAATGTTTGCTGTTTTAAAACTCTTACTGCATACTTGCGATATTATTTCTTAAGCATCCAATCTTACTTACACTTTGGTTGCTGTATTAATAACATGTGTGGAAGTCCAAAGGAAGCCATACCAAAAAGAAAAAAAAAAAAAGAAAGAAAGAAAAGGAAAAGCTTCAATTGATAATTTCTTACTTGAAATATGTTTTGTGAGAAAGAACAGCCCAACATGTAATCATTGTTTTGGAACTTAGGAATGATTATTGATTGCTCTGTTGGGTATGATTTTTGGAGAAAAAGAAACACATTTATCTCATTCTCATTTATATTAAATAAAAAGCTGTTAGTGTTTGCATTTTACTATGTACTATTTCATTATTTTCCCATATTAGTGTCTTTATTTTATATATAATATGTTGATCTTAAAATAACACATTTTTAGTAGAAAATTAAAAACTTACTATTAGTTCCCTAAGAATGGAAGGGAAGACTTTACATTGTTTATTTCTTTTTTTTTTTAATTTTTTTTTTTTCAACGTTTTTTATTTATTTTTGGGACAGAGAGAAACAGAGCATGAACGGGGGAGGGGCAGAGAGAGAGGGAGACACAGAATCGGAAACAGGCTCCAGGCTCCGAGCCATCAGCCCAGAGCCCGACGCGGGGCTCGAACTCACGGACCGCGAGATCGTGACCTGGCTGAAGTCGGACGCTTAACCGACTGCGCCACCCAGGCGCCCCACATTGTTTATTTCTGTACTCTCTTACTCCTAGCTGGTAAAGCATGTAGGCAGCAGTAATCAGTGGTTGGTGTGAGAAGTGGTGTGAGAAGTGTATTACTGTACAGATAGAATCCTGATGTAATTGGAAAATTAAGAACGACTTTTCTACATAGTTTATCCTCTAAGCTCATTCAGTGGATGCAGTGATTTTGATTCGCCATTCTGGGGCCAGCTCCTCCATCTAGTGCACACCCTCATGCCTTGATCTACCCGTTGTGGTCTGTCTAAAAACATGTTCTCATTTGACTTCTTTTTTTTTTCCTCTTGGATTTTTTAACCTCTTTGCTACTGCTTTCACCCATCTGCGTTGCCAGTCTCTTTTACTTCCGTGTGACTACATGAGTGGGTTTACTAAAGGCTGTGAGGGAAGAGAGGATAAAGAAGCTGATATTCTGATTTAGCACACAAATGGATTATTTAAAAATCAGATTTTCACGTTTCACAAGGCAAGGATTATCAAATTCTACTCTACTTCTTACATGCTATTATTATATGCTTACATTAGTGACATTATAAGTGATTCCAGGTTATAAATGGTGCTATATGCATTAAGTAGGAGATGAGGACAAAAAAAAACAAAAACAAAAAACCAAAGGAAAAAAACTCCATTTATTCTAGGGTGTGTGTCCATGTGCGTAATGTTAGGCATATATTTTTCTGTTTAAGCGTCCATTTAGGTTGTCATCTCACAGTTGTGGGATTGAGCCCTGTGGCCAGGTTCTGCTCTGAGCATGGAGCCTGTTTGGGATTCTCTCTCTCTCTCTCTCTCTCTCTCTCTGTCTCTCTCTCTCTCTCTCTCTCTGTCTCTCTCTCTCTCTCTGTCTCTCTCTCTCTGCCCCTCCTCTGCTCATCTCTCTTTCTCTCTCTTTCTCAAAATAGATAGTCTTCAAAAGAAAAAAGTGAAGAATTTTGAACTGAGTTAAGTCAGTATGTAGGTGATGACAGACTTCATGGAAATATTAATGAACGCAGTTTTAGTATTTTGTTTACTTATTTATCAATTTTTAAAAAATATTTTAAAAATGTTTTTATTTATTTTTGAGACAGAGACAGAGCATGAGCAGGGGGAGGGGCAGAGAGAGAGGGAGACACAGAATCTAAAGCAGGCTCCAGGCTCTGAGGTGTCAGCACAGAGCCCGATGTGGGGCTCGACCTCACAGACTGTGAGATCATGACTTGAACTGAAGTCGGATGCTTAACCGACTGAGCCACCCAGGCGCCCCGTATTTATCAATTTTTTTTGTAACAGACTAAAAATGATAGACATTTGAAGCCTGAATACTGTTCATATATTTTCCTGTTCTAGTAATACATAAATTGCACTCAAATTAGAGCTTAGGTCCCTATGGAAAACATCCCAACAAGTTCCTGATTTAAATATTTTTTTTAAATGTTTATTTATCTTTGAGAGAGCAAGACAGAGCACAAGCGGGGGAGGGGCAGAGAGAGAGGGAGACACAGAATCTGAAGCAGCTCTAGGCTCTGAGCCCGATGTGGGGCTCGACCTCACAGACTGTGAGATCATGACCTGAGCTGAAGTTGGGCACTTAACCGACTGAGCCACCCAGGCGCCCCCCTGATTTAAATATTTTAGAGGGAGAGTTCATTTATTTGTTAGTAGTTCATGTTTTTAAATTGTGAAATTGAGATTTCATTTTCAAATTGTGGCATTCAAATTTCATAATAATCAGCTGGTCCAGTAAGTTTATCCCCCTAATTTTTAAGGCAGGGCCACCATGTAGTAATTTTTTTTTTTTGTCTCCAAGTTTTTATATAATATATGGTCCTTTGTAGAATATATTTAAAAGAAACTGAAAGTTTGTATTTTCCATATAGTGCTTAAATTGTATAATTGCAACTTTAAGAGAGACTCACTATAATGTATACCTGAATCTCATCTAACACTGTATTTTAACTATACTGGAATTAAAATAAAGTGAAATAAATAAAAATAAAATAAAATGAAGGGGAAGAGGGGAGTACTTCAGGGGCCTTTCTGGTGGCATTTTTCCTCATGATTGAGTTTTCATACTTATAATCAAACTATGAAATGAATATTAATTAAAACAGGCTATGTCTGAAAGTTAAAAAAACCAATTAAGTAAATAAAATATTTATTTTATTCATTCAAAATATGCCTGTATGTTTCTATGGGAATTTCAGAGATTCAATTAGATTAACTCAGACTTTGTAGGAAGAGAATTTGTTGCTGAGGTTCAATAAAGGTTATCTAAGCCTGTAAATTTACTTTGAAAATCATACAGCAAATAGTCTATTTAGTCAGCCATAAAACATCACTCAGCCTAGTGTTGAGCTTTAAGAATAATAAAGAGCTCAGCATCCCAAATTTATTCACATATCTTATATGAGTGATTAACTTCACAATTATATTTCAAGAATATATGTTTATACTTTTGTGAAAAGTGTGTTTCTTTTTCCCAACGAGCATTTTGTTGTGACCCAAATAATCTCATCTCTATAAAATATGTGCTTTATCATATATAAATTTTGAAAAGTGTATTCATAGGATTATATGGGGTCTTAACCGGAACTTTTTAATTAAAGATGATGAGGCATCATGTTGAATGAGGAGAGGGTGTGCATAATCCATGCCAGTTCTAAAACAATTCGTAACAGGCTCTTTTTCTTTTAATTCTTACTTTGAGACATTTTCTGAGTTTTAAAATTTCCCAGCTTCCTTTAATGTTGAGACAATCTAATATAAACCAGAGACATTTTATTGAGAAATAATGGACATGGCATTTTTGTGTAAGTGCATTAGTTTCCATGGAAACATATAGCAAATATTCTTTATGCTATTTCTTTTAACAGAATGAGTTACAAATTATTTTTAAAGTTACTTTGTGTGACTTAGATATTATATTACTAATAGAAATATACCCTTGGACTTCATAATAGACAGCTGTGGCCTGCAAGTACAGGAAATAATAAAATCCTTTCTTATAAACAATCTCTCAAACTTACAAACATGACTTCAGTTTTAGATTTTTCTTTTTTTCTTGAGCTTTGCAGTAAGAAAAATAATTTTTAACAAGGAAATTCTGTTTTGTGGCTAACTCTTTAAGGCTGGCTAAGAACAGATTCAGTAGAGTGAGAAATCACCTCATGACTCTTGAACCTTCATAAGCTAAATAAAATTGTTTGTGGTGATCCCTTGAAAACTTTATCTGAGACTCAATACTAGTTGAAGTGGAAAAATCATGGCTCAAAATTCTATAATGCTGTAAAGAAGAAATTGGGTCACATTGGCCAGGGTTAGTGAGGGCATGATTGAAAAGCTGAACAGGAGCGTGGTTTGACTCTGGTGAGATCTCACTAAGCTGTTAGGTCAAAGTTGTGCTGACAGGGAGCGTACATGAGAACCAGACAAGACTTTAGCATTATACTGTGGATTTCCCAAAGAATTTTTCTTAGACCAACCAATTAGATAGATGAAATCTAGGTGCATGTAAATATTGCATAAGTATTTGATATATAATATTTAATGGTAATATGAATTAATTTGACAAATTATATGCCTCTCTAGATTTCTCATTCATATGGGGAAATTACTGAGAGATCAAGGAAATAAACTGTATACAAATATATCCAGTTGTATGACATGTCGTGTGTATATTTAAGTGTGTGAGTTGGAATGTGGGAAAACCATGTAGAAGAAGATGTTAGAGATTATTCTTCACTGGACAGTCAAAATATATAAATTGGATGCTAAGGTGTAAAGCCTTACTTTTGGCTATAAAAAGAGCAAAATACCATTTTTGTTTGTTGTTTTTTCTATGTATATTACATTATTTTTTCACCAGACTGCTAGATATTTGGTGAAAAAAAGTGTCAAATACATTTTTATTTCTTTTTAAATAGACTTTATTGGTTGTGTATACATTCACCCACACAAATGTGCATTTATTTATTTATTTATTTATTTATTTATTTAGAAGAGAGGGAGTGTGCATGGGAGTGGGGGAGGAGCAGAGGGGAGAGAGAGAATCCCAAGCAGGCTCCATGCTGTCAGCACAGAGCCTGATGCTGGGCTTAATCCCAGAAACCGTGAGATCATGACCTGGGCTGAAATCAAGGGTCAGACGCTTAACTGAGCCACCCAGGTGCCCCAATACAAATGTGTTTAGTTTGATAAATCTTGATATTTTCTCATTAATGAAACCACCAGCACGATCAACATAGTCAACATTACCTTCCCCCTGAAGGTTCCTTTGTAACTCTTTGCAGTTAGTCTTTCTACCTTTAGTCCTGGCAAAGCACTAGTCTGTTTCTGTTATTTTTAGCTTTTATTGTTCCAGTTTTTATCTACTTCAAGCTAATTTTTGTTCACAGTGAAGTATTGAGGATTATTTAAAAATTCCGTACAGCATTATTTTTTAAAAGACTATGCTTTCTCCAGTAATTTTCCTTAGCACATTTGTAAAAATTAGTTGCCTATAGATGTGTGTCTGTTTCTGGACTCTGTTTGTTTTAGTTGATCTCTGTGATTACCTTCATATTAATTCTATACCATTTTGATTACTGTAGCTTTTCTTCACTCAAACTTGAAATCAAGTAATTTAAGTTTTTCAGCCTTACTCTATATTTTCAAAAGTCAAATAAGCTTTAATAAAGTGGGCTATAAAAAATTATATCTTTTTTCTTAATGGAGGACTTCGTAGAACTTTTAATATATTAATGTGATTTTTAAATCTCTAAGAAGAAACTTTAATAAAAGGCACTTTCAAAATTATTCTACAGAACTTATATTTTCCTTTTTCACACACATATGATATACTGCAAGCTTATATTTTCTACAAATACACTTTGGAAGGTTTTCATTTGAGGGGTAGGGGCACACAAAGTGACATAATATAAACACTACATTTGAATCCAGCCATTAGTGTAATATTCCTGTAAGATTAAAAACACATGGACTCTTGGGGTGCCTGGGTGGTTTAGTTGGTTAAGTGTCTGACTACTCTTGATTTCCTCTCACATCATGATCTCACAGTGAGTGGGATCTTGAGCTGTGTGTTGGGGTCAGTGCTGACAGAGCTGACAGCACGGAGCCCTGCTTGGGATTCTGTCTGTCCATCTCTCTGTCTCTGCCTCTTCCCTGTTTTCGCTCTCTTTCTGTCTCTCAAAATAAATAGCCATTAAAAACACAAAGAACACACTGACTCTAAGTAAGTGCAATGCAATACAGACTGGTGGGGTAATGTCATTTGTATATTTAACATATACAAAAGGAAAGAAAAAAGTTTGAAGGAACAAAATAAAAATTTAAATATTGCAGTAGATTTCCTCTTATAGTAAGCCTCCAAAGCAGACATGAACTGAGAAGCATCTGTTCCTCCATGAAGATATAAACTGTCTTGAACTTACTATGACACAATATGTTTGATAGGATACTTTATATGGATGACTGAAGGGTTATTTATAATTTTAAGTATATGAAAATGTGCTTCCATATATTGATTTTAACATCTATAGTCATAAAATGCAAGTCATCTGTAATGCCTTGCCAATCTCTTTAGTAAGTGGAGGTCTGGTGCTCTGAAGACTTGGTCACAAAGTCAAGGAGAACAGAGGGCAAAAGCTGTCTCTCAGTAATAAGAGCGAAGCAAAGTGGCGGTGAGGGCCCTATCTTGGTTTAAAATAATTTCAGGAATTAAGAGGCAGTCCAACACAAGGTTACTAAGATATTCTCTTGTGTTTTCTATAAAGTACTATATTTTAGATATTACATTTAGGTCTAGAATTAACTTAGATTGCATATATTGCATATATTGTAAGATATAGGTTAAGTTTATTTCTTTGCATATGTATGCTCACTTGTTGAAAGAAGTGTTTTTTTCCCCATCAAAATGCCTTTGTACCTTTGTACAAAATCAATTAGCCATGTGTATTTAGGCCTGTATTTAGGTTCTTTTTGGCTGTTTACTTGATCTATGTGACTATCCTTTCATCATAACCATACTGTCTTAATAAATATAGTTTTAAAATACATTTTAAAATCGGGCATTATGAAACATTGACTGTATTTTTCTTTTTCAGAATTGTTTTGGCTATTCTAAGTCCTTTATATTTTCCCTTACATTTTAGATTAACTTGTAAATTTCTACAAGCATTTCTTCTGATAGTTCAGTTGATATTAATTGAGGAAGAATTGAGACTTTGCCAATAATGAATTTTCCAACTCATGAATACAGTATACTGCTCAATGTTTTTAGGTCTTGTTGACACAACGTACTGTTGATGTTGAGTGGGAAAGGTGAGTGTGGATGCCATTGTCTTGTTTCTAATTTTGGGAAAGGGGAAATGTGTCTTTCACCATAAAATATAGTCACTGTGATATTTTCATTGTTATACTTTATCAAGTTGAGGATAATTTTTTAGAATTATTTACAGAAAAATTTAAATACAAAATAAGTAAACTGATAAATTGGATATTGCCAAAATTTAAAACTGCAGCTTCCTAAAAGAAAATAAAAATTTAACAGTACAGGTAAAAATATTTTTGCAAGGTAAATAATATTTGTGAAGGAGTACTCAGAATGTATAAAAAAATCCCATAATTCAACAGTAAGAAAACATTCTAATAAAATTGAGATAAAATTTTAAACAAATGAAGATATAGGAAGACAAATACATAATACAATGCTCAGTAATAGTCATTAGAGAAATGCAGATAAAGCTGCATTGATATATCACCGAAAACAACTGGAATGATTAGTATTAAAAAAGGACAGTATCCAATGAGTATGAAATTGTGGAGTAACTATAATTCTCATGCATTACTGACAGTTTAAAATGGAATGAACAATCGCTTTGTAAAGTTGAAGTTTCTAATATAGTTATACATATGATGTAGTCTTTCTACTTCTATGTATTATCTGAGATAAATGAAAGCCTATGTTGATACAAAATCTTGCATATGAATGTGGATAGCAGTATTATTCATAATTGCCAAAAATTGAAACAAATATCTGTCAACAAATTAATGGATAACCTAATTATAGTGTATGTAATTAATGAAATATTGTTTAGTATTAAAAAATGACATGGATTAATATCAAGAGCATTGTGCTGAGTGATTTTATTTATATGATATTTTGGAAAAGACAAAATTATAAGACCAAAAAAATCAATGCTTGCTTATAGTTGGGAATGAGAAGAGAGAATTCGCTAAAAATTGGCAAGAGGGAATTGTTCTATGTCTTGATTGTGGTGTTGGTTACATGATTGTATGTGTTTGTTAAAAAATTTGTAAATTCTACCAAAAAGGGTGAATTTTATGATATGCAAGTTTAATCTCAATAAACCTTAGTTTTCAAAAAAAGTGAAACAGATTTTAAAGTCCAGTAGGTAAGATCATTTTTTTGTTTAACATAATTTTTGAGCACACCATTCTCAAAATACCATGTTCAGTTCTGCCATGCATTGTGATATGATCTGGGGCAACAGTGGTAAATCAATTAGAGAAAAATGCTTGCTCCTATGGAACCACATTCCAGTGAGGAAAAGACTAATAACAAACATACATACTAGTTAAATATACAGTATTTAACATGGTGGTAAATACTATAAAAATAAAAAAGAAAAAGATGATGTCAGGAAAGCAGATAAGTAGGAAGAAACCATGTGGCCATTGGGGAATAAAAAAAATTACAGATAGAGGAAGTAGTATATACAAAGGCGTTGAATCCTAGCAGGTTCCACACCAACATGGAGGTGATTGGTAGTGGAGTAGAACAAGATATTTTGTATATGTATTTATACATATTTTCATACTTTCATAGAATAATTAATATAAGTATGATTCAGATAGATGAAAGATAAATGGTAATGATATGATGTATGTGCATCTTCTTTAAAAAAAATTTTTTTAATGTTTATTTTTGAGAGAGAGAGAGAGAGAGAGAGAGAGAGAGAGAAAGAGAAAGAGAAAGAATGTGAGCAGGGAAGGGGCAGAGAGAGAGGGAGACACAGAAACCAAAGCAGGCTCCAGGCTCTGAGCTGTCAGCACAGAGCCGGATGTGAAGCTGGAACTCATGAACCGTGAGATCATGACCTAAGTTGATGCTTAACCTACTGAGCCACCCAGGTGCTCCTATGCATCTTTTTTCAAGACTCCCAGTTCTTGCATCTTAGATCCCATTATACATTCTCTTAACCTCATGATAACAACCCAGAATAGTTTCAATATTTTTTCATGTTGCAAACAATGATTTCGAAAAATAGAATCATAGACTATAAGCTTTCCCCTATGTTTTATTTTTCATTTAACAAAAATTATATTTTGATATACCTCTAAAATCCAGCCTTTGGTATAATGCCCCATGCACTCAGTGAAGAGTCTTAGGAGTGAATTGGTGGAAAGATGCTGATTTACACTGTGACTGGGTGTCCGGGGCATCCTAATCTGGTACACAAGCCCACACATGGCTGGTAAGAGACATTTAGTTAACAGTTGGTTTCTCCTTTGTCCCGTTTATGTCAGCCTTATTTGCCACCACTTCACCAGAGAGTAGAACAGTGGTTGGTCTTTTCTTTCCTGTGAGGACCACAGTCTACTTTAAAATTTAGTTTATTTGTGTATATTGTATTTTTAGCTGATTTTTTAAAAAAAAATCTATGATTTTGTAGCTTATTCAGTTTGTTTTAATTCTTAGGGTGGGAATGGAAATTCCTTCAGACTTCTAACCAGAGGTCAGAGTTTGCCTTCTTTGACTTTTTTACCTCCATTTCTCTTAGTCGTAGTCTAGCTCTTCTAATCATCAACAACCACAACTCTTATAAATTCTTTATTTCAACCAACAATTCTCTAACCATGATCCTTCTCCTTACAAATTAATTGCTCTAAGCAATCCCACTCCAATAATTATTTCAGTTCATAAGGAACTTCAGTTTCTTGCAGTGAGATCATAGAAAATATGTACATTGGTCTCTGCCTCCTGGCACAGAGCTCTTAAAACTCATGCAGTTTGCTAACTTGATAAGAGCATGAGGAGCATCTTTTATTCTAGTGAGGCAATTTTTGGTGGGCTTCTGGTGGGGGCTGGTCACCGGAAAGACCAAGCCATGATTAGAAGTTCAGAGTTATTGGCTCCCCCCACCCCACTTCTCCAGCATGGGGAAAAGGGCTGGAAACGGAGTTAGTCATGCCTGCTCTGAAGAAGCATCCCAATAGTATGGGTTCTGAGAGCTTCTGGGTGGGGAAACAGATTTACACCAAGAGGATGATATACCCTGACTCTAGAGGCACAGCAGCTCCTGAGCTTGGGACCTTCCCAGGTCTTGCCTTATGTATTTCTTCATCTGGCTGTTCATCTGTACCCTCTATTGTATCCTTTAATAAACTGGTAAATAAAAGTAAGTTTTCCCTTGAGTTCTGTGAGCTGCTCTAGCAAATTAATTGAACCTGAGGAGCGGGTTGTGGGAACCTCCAATCAGCAGCCAGGCAGACAGAAGTTGTGGGTAACATGGGGACTTACTACTTGCAACTGGCATCTGAAGTGGGGGTGCGCAGGGAGGAGTGGTCTCGTGGGACTAAGCTCCTAACCTGTGGGATCTGACACTATCTCCAGGTAGGTAATATCAGAATTGAGTTAAATTGTGCTCAGCTGGTGCCTCAGAGAATTCCTAGGTGGGAGAAAAATCTTCATACATTTGGTGACAGAAGTAGCAGATGTGAAGTGTTCTATGTGAAGGAAGAGACAATGGGGGAAAGACTGGAATTTTTTCCTAACATATTTGCCTCTGTTACTTTTTTAATTTCTGATCTCTTTCATGTTCTCACATTTATCCTACTCTGGTTAGATTTCATGGTTTGCCATTCTTCTCATTTTATTGCATCACCATCAACTCCCAATTCTTTCTCTCGCTTCATTTAATTGAATTTCATAGTGATAGTCAAATGATATGAATTGCTGTAGAAAAGTAGCGAATAGCATGACTGCAATTAACTACAAATCTCAATTGTGGATTTAAAATTGCCTTTTTTTTTTTTTTTTATAAGTACCATTCTGAGCCATGACATCATTTTTTAAAGTTTATTTATTTATTTTGAGAGAGTGAGTGCAAGTGGGGGAGGGCCATAGAGAGAGGGGGAGAGAGAGAGAGAGGGAATCACAGGCACCCTCTGTACTGGCAGCATGGAGCCTATGTGGGGCCCAAATTCAAGGACCTTGAGATCATGACCGGAGCCAAAACCAAGAGTCAGACACTTAACCGACTGAGGCACCCAGGCACCCCTAAAATTACTCTTAATTATTCAGTTTCCAACACCCTTCTAGCTGATGACTTTTTTCATATTAAACACTTTATTATTATAATTATAATTATTATTTTAGTTTTAAGTGTAGAAATTAGTGATTCATCACTACATACAACACATAGTGCTCATCAGAACAAGTGCCCTCCTTAATCTACATCACTTATTTAACCCATCCCCCCCACCAACCTCCCCTCTGATAACCCATGGTTTGTTCCCTATAGTTCTGTTTCTTGGTTTGCCTCTCTCTCTCTTTTTTTTTCTTTCCCCTATATTCTTCTGTTTTGTTTCTTAAATTCCACATATGAGTGAAAACCTATGGTATTTGTGTTTCTGTGATTTATTTCACTTAGCATAATACTTTCTAGCTACATCCCTGTCATTGGAAATGGCAAGATTTAATTTTTTCTTATGGCTGAGTAATATTCCATTGTATATATATACACCGCATCTTTATCCATTCATAGCTGATGACTTCTAAGTTACCAACTCCAGTTATAATTTATGTCCTCACTTTTCATCAGCTTTCTGCTAACTTCCAAAGTATTAACACATTTTATTTCTCTTTGATTCTGGGATTCTCGGGGAGTTCCGGAAGATGGCGGCGTAGGAGGACGTGGGGCTCACAGCGCGTCCTGCCGATCACTTAGATTCCACCTACACCTGCCTAAAGAACCCAGAAAACCGCCAGAGGATTAGCAGAAGGGAGTCTCCGGAGTCAAGCGCAGACTAGAGGCCCACGGAAGAGGGTAGGAAGGGCGGCGAGGCGGTGCGCGCTCCACGGACTGGCGGGAGGGAGCCGGGGCGGAGGGGCGGCTCGCCGGCCAAGCGGAGCCCCCGAGTCTGGCTGGCAAAAGCGGAGGGGCCGGACGGACTGTGTTCCGACAGCAAGCGCGACTTAGCGTCTGGGAGGTCATAAGTTAACAGCCCTGCTCGGAAAGCGGGAAGGCTGGAGGACAAAGGGAGGGAGAGCTGCTGAGCCCCTGGACGGCAGAGCTCAGCTTGGCGGGGAACAAAGGCGCCAGCGCCATCTCCCCGGCCATCCCCCAGCCAAAATCCCAAAGGGAACCAGTTCCTGCCAGGGAACTTGCTCACTCCGCGCAAACACCCAACTCTGTGCTTCTGCGGAGCCAAACCTCCGGCAGCGGATCTGACTCCCTCCCGCTGCCACAGGGCTCCTCCTGAAGTGGATCACCTAAGGAGAAGCGAGCTAAGCCTGCCCCTCCACCCCCCGTGCACCTTGCCTACCCACCCCAGCTAATACGCCAGATCCCCAGCACCACAAGCCTGGCAGTGTGCAAGTAGCCCAGACGGGCCACGCCACCCCACAGTGAATCCCGCCCCTAGGAGAGGGGAAGAGAAGGCACACACCAGTCTGACTGTGGCCCCAGCAGTGGGCTGGGGGCAGACATCTGGTCGGACTGCGGCCCCGCCCACTAACTCCAGTTATACACCACAGCACAGGGGAAGTGCCCTGCAGGTCCTCACCACGCCAGGGACTCTCCAAAATGACCAAACGGAAGAATTCCCCTCAGAAGAATCTCCAGGAAATAACAACAGCTAATGAACTGATCAAAAAGGATTTAAATAATATAACAGAAAGTGAATTTAGAATAATAGTCATAAAATTAATCGCTGGGCTTGAAAACAGTATACAGGACAGCAGAGAATCTCTTGCCACAAAGATCGAGGGACTAAGGAACAGTCACGAGGAGTTGAAAAACGCTTTAAACGAAATGCAAAACAAAATGGAAACCACGATGGCTCGGCTTGAAGAGGCAGAGGAGAGAATAGGTGAACTAGAAGATAAAGTTATGGAGAAAGAGGAAGCTGAAAGAAAGAGAGAGAAAAAAATCCAGGAGTATGAGGGGAAAATTAGAGAACTAAGTGATACACTAAAAAAAAATAATATACGCATAATTGGTATCCCAGAGGAGGAAGAGAGAGGGAAAGGTGCTGAAGGGGTACTTGAACAAATTATAGCTGAGAACTTCCCTGAACTGGGGAAGGAAAAAGGCATTGAAATCCAAGAGGCACAGAGAACTCCCTTCAGACGTAACTTGAATCGATCTTCTGCACGACATATCATAGTGAAACTGGCAAAATACAAGGATAAAGAGAAAATTCTGAAAGCAGCAAGGGATAAACGTGCCCTCACATATAAAGGGAGACCTATAAGACTCGTGACTGATCTCTCCTTTGAAACTTGGCAGGCCAGAAAGGCTTGGCACGATATCTACAGTGTGCTAAACAGAAAAAATATGCAGCCGAGAATCCTTTATCCAGCAAGTCTGTCATTTAGAATAGAAGGAGAGATAAAGGTCTTCCCAAACAAACAAAAACTGAAGGAATTTGTCACCACGAAACCAGCCCTACAAGAGATCCTAAGGGGGATCCTGTGAGACAAAGTACCAGAGACATCACTACAAGCATAAAACATACAGACATCACAATGACTCTAAACCCATATCTTTCTATAATAACACTGAATGTAAATGGATTAAATGCGCCAACTAAAAGACATAGGGTATCAGAATGGATAAAAAAACAAGACCCATCTATTTGCTGTCTACAAGAGACTCATTTTAGATCTGAGGACACCTTTAGATTGAGAGTGAGGAGATGGAGAACTATTTATCATGCTCCTGATTCTGGGATTCTCTTGGTTGTTGAAAATCTTTTGATATTCATATAATGGTGTTTTTTCCCCCCTTCTCAGTTGTTTCTGTTGACTACTTTCAATATCAGTGAGCCTTTAAATGATACCACTCATTGGGTAAGTCCTGGATTCTCTTCTCAATCTAACAATTTTTCTCTATGTTATCTCTTCCAATAGCCTGGCTATACATGCCATTCATGGCAGTGATTTCTAAATTTAAATCTTCCCTGATCTCTCAACTGAAATACAAAATCATGCATATCACAAGATAAGTTTGAGAACTTAATCTGGGTACCTAATAGGCTTGTCAAGCTTAAAATGTCCTTAAAATGCCCTTGATACCTAACCCTTGTGCAGATTCTTCCCTCTTTTCCTCCTTCTATATAAATGATTTATGCTTCATACAGTTAGTTGTATTCAGAGCCAGATTCTTTCCATCTCCATTCCAATGGAGTCTTTCCATCTCCATTCATTCTATTTAATCTGCCCTCAAATTTTATGGGCTCTAACTTCAAAGTGTATCCTGAATCCATTTAGTTTCTCATTTTTTTCTTTGCTAGTACCAGAATGCAACTCACCATCTGCTGATATCTAGACTATTCTGAAAATATCCTGCGTGATCTCCCTGCCTCCTTGCTGCTCTTTGTATCCACTCTCAGCATAGTGGAAAGAGTGACCATTTTATTTTATTTTATTTTATTTTATTTTATTTTATTTTATTTTAT
>NW_026057576.1:38500390-38622696 GCF_023721935.1 Panthera uncia
ATTTTATTTTATTTTATTTTATTTTATTTTATTTTATTTTATTTTATTTATTTATTTATTTTTTAACGTTTATTTATTTTTGAGACAGAGAGAGACAGAGCATGAATGGGGGAGGGTCAGAGAGCGAGGGAGACACAGAATCGGAAGCAGGCTCCAGGCTCTGAGCTGTCAGCACAGAGCCCGATGCGGGGCTCGAACTCACGGACCGTGAGATCATGACCTGAGCCGAAGTCGGACGCTTAACCGACCAAGCCACCCAGGCGCCCCAAGAGTCACCATTTTAAAGAACAATTCAGAACACATCCTGTACTTCCTTAAAGGATTCCTGTTAAAATCAGTTCAAAGGCAAAATACATATTTGGGTCCCACAAATATCCCTGTTTAACATTTCCATTGCTTACTTTGTTCATAACATATTGGTCTCTTTTATGTTCCTCAAAAATGCAAAACTTATTTCTGTCTCTATTTCTTACTCCAGAACCCACAAGAGATGGAGCCCTGCTTATTATTAGATGTTACCTCCTTGTAGAGCCCTGTGCATTTCTGCAGGATATTTTAACATAAATTTATCTTTTATGATAATACTCTTAATATTCTGTAATCAGCTTTTGTAATAATCAATAATTTGTATATACAAGAAAAATTTCATACTGCAGTAAGAATCCTCTTATGCAAATTAATTATTCTTAATATAAAATTCTAAAGTTTCTGTCTCATTATTTCTTTACACTAAAGTCTTAATGTTGGAGGACTTGTTTGGAAAATCTGATCGAAAATACATGGTAGTGTCATAGAAAAGTTAAAGGTAGAATAACCTCAAGGCAATACAGAATTATTCACCAAAATGATTATAAGTGTTAGAGCTAGGTTGTTCATGCATGTGTAGCAGTTCTCCAGGGTGAGTAACAGAAGGGATTTATTTATTCAAGAATGGTTCCTATTTCCTCTGAGTATGCTTGATTGGCCAGCTGTTTATAAATATGTAGGATTGTATTACAATATCAAAGCAGAAAGTACATCTAAGACTCATGAACCAAAACAGAAACAAGAACTAGTATTAGGAACCAAGGCAGCTAATTTTTTAGGACCTCTTCAAGGAGTTACGATCTTGCCTCTTTCTCTGCTTTTCATGGTAAACCTGTGTGTCACAGCTACCTTTTTCTCTGTAATTCTGCATGCACATGTACACATGACCTACTATGCTCACCCACCCAATAATAATCCTCAGTTCTAGCCATCAGCTGAAATCAATTCCAAATTTTTGGAGAGATCATCCAGTTGTCTCAATCTGGGCCAGGTTTCTAAGCTTGGACTTCTTGCTTTGGCCCAGGAACTGTTAAATAGAACAGTCATGGCTCTAAAAGCTTACGAGGCTTTCACAGACTGGTTGCTATGGACAAGGTAACGGCAAGAGGTCTCTATTTGGGTGGCAGAAATAATGGTTTTAATTTTACTTTGATGAGAGATTTAAATTAACAAGTGTGTTATGCAAATAGGTAATTAAAATAACTTTATTTTCAATTCCCTACAACACCCCTCACATTTAAATCTAGGTATAAACCAAGTTATTTTCTGACATTATTAATTTTATGCTATTGTATTATAAATTTTTGTTTTTACAATTATTTTTAAATTTTTCATTAGATCTCTTAACTCTATTTAAATGTTACTTCTTTTCTAAACCCGTGGGAAAAGCTAGAATATAATTTATGTTACTGTAACATAGAGACTCAAATATGCTGATTCAAAATACATAGAAGTTAAATGTCTCTCACATTATGTTCTAGAGGTAGGTAGGTGTCCCAGAGCAGGAATGCAGCTCTTATCCATACAATGATCAGGGCTTTGGAGTACCTGGGTGGCTCAGTCAGTTGAGTGCCTGACTCTTGGCTTTAGCTCAAGTCATGATCTCGCAGTTTGTGGGTTCGAGCCCATGTCAGGCACTGAGCTGGCAGCATGCAGTCTGCTTGGGATTCTCTCTCTCCCCTCTCTCTCTGCCCCTTTCCTACTCACACTGTCTCTGTCTCTCTCAAAATAAATAAATAAACTTTAAAAAAATTATCAGGGCTTGGATTTCATCTATAGAATTTTCTTTAATTCCTGTTGTCATGACCCACATTGGCATATTTGATGGCTAGTTTACCAGCCACAGTCATATCCAGTTCTCCAAAAAGGATAAAAGAAGAGTACAGGAAACAAGCCAGTTATTTGAATATAAAATATGGGCATTTAAACATTTTTATCACACCTTATTGGGCAAGAGTTCACAAAACCTCAGAATAAAATTTACTCCAAAGAACATGTAAAATATGGACACTTCATGAGCTGTTGTGTGCCTAGATTATTTTTAAGATGAAATGAGAAGACCGAATATTAAGGTGGGCTTTGTCTTCTCTGCTGTTGCAGTTGTTTTATACAACAATCCTTTCTTTGCACTCTTGATTGATTCATCTTTTGGTTAACTCTGCTTTATTTTTAACTAATTTTTTTCTGGAAGATCAATAAAATGTCATTTTAACTTTCTATATGTAGGTAGTAACTTGTTGTAGGTATCTATAGAAACCACATTTTTTTTTTTTTTAAGACTCTGTCATCCTGAGAATTTTAAATCCAGATTTGTTTCTGTTACTTTTTTAATAATCGTGTTATTCTGCTGGCTGTTTTATGTTATTTTTCTTCATGATTGAAATGTAAAAACATTGTAGATCTACATCTAGTTATAGATCTTACTTCAATAATTTTTTTCTGAAGTAAAAAAGAATAAGGTGTAATGAGACCAATAGGCTCAGATCTAGATGAGATCTGAGAGTGTTTACTGTCCTGTGATATTCAGGGAAAAAAGTTTCAAAAAGAAAATGGTACCATAGTTGATATGATATTAAGGACTCTGGAGTCCACATGGACTGAGAACTAGTGCAGGGAGAGAAGAATGACTTTAAAGATTTTAGTACCTTGTCACATGGTAATAAAGGGGGTGGGCGTTGAAACTTGGGGTGCAAAGAATATTATCGGAGGCAGCTGGTAGGTACATTTATTTCTTTTTTTTTTATAATAAGCTTGTGACAAATGTGACAAATGTGTTCAGTGTGGCTTGGTGGCAAGAAGCTTGTTTTTGTATTGGTAATTAAAAGGATCTGAATATATTTTGTAGGTAAGAGAGGTTCACAAATGATAGTACTGCAAGTGGTTTTAAGCATTCCGTGAGACCCTAACCTTGTTAGAGAACAGGGATCCATACCTGTCGCCATTATTTTTTCCTTACAATGAAGAACTAGCCAGGTACATAGTAGATACATAATAAACATTTGTTGAATAAATGAGTAGTTGAGTGAGACAAATAGAATTACTTAATTTCTTGTATTCTTTGGATCAATTCCTGGTAGTTCAATTGCTGGGTCATAGGGTAATTCTATTTTTAATTTTTTGAGGAACCTCTAGACTGTTTTCCAGACTGGCTGCACCAGTTTGCATTCTCACAAACAGTGCAAGCGGATTCCCCTTTCTCCACATCCTCGCCAACATCTGTTGTTTCCGGATTTGTTAATTTTAGCCACTCTGACTGATGTGAGGTGGTATCTCATTGTGGTTTTGATTTGTATTTCCCTAATGATGAGTGATGTTGAGCATCTTTTCATAGGTCTGTTTGCCATCTGGATGTCTTCTTTGGAAAAGTGTCTATTCATGTCTTCTGCCCACTTCGTCAATGGATTTTTTGTTTTTTGAGTGTTGAGTTTGATAGATTCTCTATAGACTTTAGATACTAACCCTTTGTCTGATAAGTCATTTGCATATATCAGACTGCTGATTTGAAAGGGAACATGCACCCCAATGTTTATAGCAGCACTATCAACAATAGCCAAATTGTGGAAAGAGCCCAAATGTCCATCAACTGATGACCGGATTAAAAAGATGGAATACAGTTCAGCTATGAAAGAGAATGAAATCTTACCATTTGCAACAACCTGGATGGAACTGGAGGGTATTATGCTAACTGAAATCAGTCAGTCAGAGAAAGATATCACATGATTTCACTCATATGTGGAATTTGAGAAACTTAACAAATGATCATAGGGGAAGACTAAAAAAAATAAGATAAAGCCAGAGAGGGAGGCAAACCGTAAGAGACTCTTAGATACAGAGAACAAACTGAGGGTCGATGGGGAAGATGGGTGATGGGCATTGAGGAGGGCACTTGTCAGGAAGAGCACTGGGTGTTGTATGTAAGTGATGAATCACTGGAATCTACTCCTGAAGCCAAGACTACACTGTATGTTAACTAACTTGAGAATAAAAAAAAAAAAAAATTAAAAGAAATATTTAATTTCCTTGAATAATAAGTGTAATAAACATTGCACTGAGTAATTTATCAAAGATTACCTCATTTTGTATAATATATGCAAGGGATGTTTTAACCACTGTCTCTAGCTGAAAAGACATAGGAGGAAGTTTATATAATTTTAAGATCGAATAGTAAACTGTAAATTAAAGATACTGTTCTTTAAAGAAAAAAGATACTGTTCTTTAATTCAGTTCAAACATTTGAAAACCCTAGTGTTTTATTATAGTAATAGTTGTTTTGTTGTTTATTTTAATCTCTGCATTATTGTCTCCTTCACTTCCAGAACTTCAACCACACATCTAGTGCTTGAACTGACTATACAACATCCCTTCCAAGTGTTTATCTACCCTAAGAAATCCGTGAAGCATAGTGGGTTAGGCCATGGACGCTAGCCTCAGATAGAGGTTGGTTTGAATCCTAACTCTGTATCTCACTAGCTGTGTGCTAGCTTTGACTTTCCAAAGGCTCAAATTTTTTGTAAATTGGACAAAACAGCAGCACCTACCTGATTAGACTGTTTTGAAGATAAAAATCATACAAAGTGCCTCTCATTACTATGTCATAGCAAGCACTCAATAATTTTAAATGTTATCAGTTGGTACTGTCCTTCGAGGAAGTGTGTTTTTGCTGGAGCATCTACTGTGAACAGGGAGTGCATTATACTGAAACAAACTCTACTTCATGTTTTTCCTTTTCACTTTAGCAGTAACTCTAAAGTCTCTTCTATACATATGTCCTCTGAAAGTGTGATGAAATGAATTTCTTCAGTCATAATCCTCTCCAAGTTACATACTTTTTAATGTGATTATCATTCTAGAGTAAAAAGAAAACGTACGGGAATACAAAATAACTGACCCATTCCTTTCAATGACCTGATACCAGGATTTCTCCCAGTGCCACAAATGTAATTCATTCTTAAAAGTTCTATTCTGTTCTTTAACTTGTAGGTATTCATTTTTTGGCTCCATTCCCTAGCCACCTGATGTCATTTCCAAATGTTGTGTTACTCTGTATTCTGCAAAACACCTATCACTATTTGAATTCATCTTAATTATTTGCTTGCCTGTTTCATTTTAATTATTCCCCACTAAAATTTAAATTTCATCGAACAGGCTATTCTGTCTTCCCTATCACTCTATATCACTTGTGCCTAGAATGGTACCTGACACACATTTGTCATGGTGGTTAAATCTTTGTAACTGTTTAAACAGATTTAACAACAGTTTTTTTTTTCTTCAGCTCTCATCCTTATATATGTCTGTTTCTTTCTTAGAGTAGGAATTCCATAAACAAATGAAATTTACTTGCTAAAAGGAAAACATGATCATCCTATTCTTTCCCCTAAGTATTATATAACTGAACTTGCATTCAAAGTTTACATAAGCAATTTTTGATACACATAACATATAGGCAAGGGATGGATAGGGAGAAACTGAATATTCAAGGAAGAATTGAGAATATTAATAGGATATCATCCAAAAAATATAGGAGGCTAGAATGGTAAACACAGGTGATAGGATTAGCTTTAGGAAGACATGGAGCCACCTCTTTTTCTGAGACAGAGAATAACTGGAGAAAAGGTAAAATTTAAAACCAGTGATTTAACAAAGAAGAGAGAGTCTTTTCCCGTTAAACTTCTAAGAAATATATGTGTTTTTTTACACTTCCCTATTGGATTGTGAACCTTTTAGGACAATAAGTTCAAATGGTAACAACACAAACCACAGCAGAAACTCCAATAATAACTATATATACATATATACTAGCCAATATTTATTATTTGTAATTGGTAGTGATATAGGCCATTTTACAACAACCTGGGTTTAGAATTACCCAGGTTAATTATTCCATAGATTCCTGTTTTGCTTGTTTACCATGAGGAACTGTGCCACTTTTTACTCAGTACACCTTAAGGTAAATGATTTAATGAAAGCGGGAAAGTAGTTTCTTCAGTTCTTGTTTCACTGTTCTGAGCATATCAATATTGTGCTTTCTGCTATAATTATTGTCATCATATTTTAAGCTTCTCCGTGTAATTAGATGTTATTGGAATGCTTATAGATTCGAATTTAACAATAGAACTTTCTGTAACTGGTGCTAATGACTCACAACCTCAGGTAATTTTATTTTATTTTTTTCCCTATTGAAACTTTCAGTTGCTTCTGAACTGATTTCAATGTGAATAATGCCAGGGAAAAATGAATGCCTTATTTCTTTTTTGCTATTCAGTTTATTACCTTTAGAGTCTTTTGAAAAAAGTCAATAAAATTTCTATGAAGATTCAAAGATAATTTGCAGAAAATATAATGGTGCCTTTTACATTAAAAAAAAAAAAAAAAAAAACACTTTTCAAGAACTGTTACCCTTAACACTGAAGTGCTGGTAGTTTCTGAAAGGCAGCAGAAGCCCTATCCACAGGGCGTACTTCTTCATGTCTGTCATCGTTCCTAAACTGCCATCATATTCAGGCTGTCACCTCCATTTCTAATGGCTCATTGATTTTGGAAGTCATAGCCATTTCTTTTTTCCTATTACTGTCAAGACAGTTGTGTAGGATAATAAAAATTAGGTAGCCTTACAAGGAATATCTGAATTTACATACGTGACTCATTTTCTCAGAAGACTGATATTGAACTGTGGGTAAAAGAATTAGGAATGTAAATCCATGTGATTCATGTTATTGGGCCATATTTTAAGAAATGGGCATCTTTTATTATTTTTCTGAATTGCCGAATGATTAATCATCATATCTTTTTTTTGAGATCCTTCTTGTTTTTACTACTGTAGATTGTTGTGGCCTTGATATTCTACAATACTTAATACTTGAATTTCTCTTCAAACTATAGATTGAGCACTGAAGTATTTTTATTTAAAATTTTATTTATGATATTTCATTTATTTGTTTATTATTTAATTTCAAATCATAGAATTTGAGATTAGAAATCAGCATGCCAGAGTTTGCCACAGACCTAAATTCACTTTTAATACTTCACCATGAGAAATCATTAGAAATATCTGGGGCACAGTGGTCGCACAGCAGGGAAATAATGTATACTCACTTATATCACCTAGCATTGCAACAGATAATCTTTCATAATCTTTTATCTTGTTATGAAGTAATATTTATTATACAGACACCTGCTTTTTAAAATAGAATTGGATCACAGGCAGAGAGTTTGAATCTATAGCCTTCCCATATCCTGTGTTGAATCTCCTCAAAGTAGATTAGCAGTACCTAGCCATATATTTGCATAATAGCTTTTCCTTTCCCTTTTTGTTATCCAATTGATTGCTTGAGAACACTACCTCTATTCCATTATTCCCCTGATAAAAACCAGCTGCCTGTTATGTAAAATTCATTTAATTTGCTGCTTTAAAGAACACTGTCCAAACTATTACCTTTGGTTTTCATCCTAAAATATCAAAGGAGACAAGGTCTGTTACAAGATTCTATCAGGGATTTCTTCCTTTTCTTTATTATTGGTGTTTGAAGGAGGAACTATACATGATAAGAGAAGAGAAATCGTTAAAATCTTTGTGATTTATAATATCTGATAGCTTAAAGACATAAATCACTGCTTGATTCTCCTGGTGTTAGGGTCAACATATACCAATGAAATCTTCTAAAATTCAGCTGGTCAAAAAATTTATTTTCTTTACCTTTATTCCTCAATACTCCTAAAGTATGGTTTAATAAGAAAAATAAGAAAACTGCATACCATCCCTGAGATACAATTGATGCACCTCATCATTTTCCAGTATTGTAATCAGTCATTGTAGGTATTAAACCGTTAATGCAGTATGTGTTTGTTGATTATCTGTAAAAGTCTACTTTACAGTGAGGCATACAAAAAAGGTTAAGCTCTGCTCACTTACTCAAAGAATTTAGTAAGAGTCTTAAGAAAAGTAAGACAGAGATAAAATACACTATTAGACTGACGGTGCTTAGGTAATAAGAGAGAAGGATATGGTCAAGGAGAAATAGCAGAAGAGAGGTTATTTAGTTAAGCATACATGTGAAAATTTCATGAAAGTGATATGTATTAGAGTCCCTAGGATTTCAAGTTAGAGATAGATGGATACATCCCAATAAGCAGAAAATTTGCAATCAATCAATCAATCAATCAATGGAAAGGGTAGAGGTATTTTTGAAAAGTCAGTTTGTTTCTAGTTTGTTTGAAATACAGAGAATATTAAAAAAGTAAAGGGTAAGGTAGAGCCAAAAGGGTTTGGACTGTTAGGCCAAGAGTTTTCTATTTGCAAATGTCACTTACAAAAAATTTTTGAGTTGAGAAATGGCATGATAAGATCTATGTTAGAAAATTATATTTGTAATTCAATGAAATATTTGAAGTGGGATAAGGGTTTTAAAAATTGAGCAAGGGGTTAGGATTAAGAAATATAAAGGATAAACTCATGAATTAACAAAAAGTTAAAGAGTAGACAAAAATCTTGCAGTGTTTGGATCTAAATGAAAAGTATTGTATTTAAAAAACTGGGCATAAAGCATAAGAGACTGTTAGAAACTGAGAACAAATTGAGGGTTGATGGGGGTGGGAGGGAGGGCAGGGTGGGAGGGAGGGCAGGGTGGGTGATGGGTATTGAGGAGGGCACCTTTTGGGATGAGCACTGGGTGTTGTATGGAAACCAATTTGACAGTAAATTTCATATATTAAAAAATAAAAAAAAATAAATAAAAAA
Organism: Panthera uncia; assembly: GCF_023721935.1. Lineage (NCBI taxonomy): Eukaryota > Metazoa > Chordata > Mammalia > Carnivora > Felidae > Panthera > Panthera uncia. The sequence goes on from NW_026057576.1 coordinate 38,509,431, forward strand.
ATAAAAAACTGGGCATGATGTTATGCCCAGTGGTAAGAAAATAAAGATGTAAATGATAACCTCAATTTTGCATTTATTTTCTTTTTCAACATACCTTTGGACGATGTAAAATTTGATACAAGATTTTTCTATATGGGGACGCCTGGGTGGCTCAGTCAGTTAAGTGTCCGACTTCGACTCAGGTTATGATCTCACAGTCATGGGTTCAAGCCCCGTGTCAGGCTCTGTGTTGACAGCTCAGAGCCTGAAGCCTGCTTCGGATTCTGTGTTTCCCTCTGTCTCTGCCCCTCTCCTGCTCTTGTTCTGTCTCTCTCTTGTCTCTCAAAATTAAATCAATGTTGAAAGGGGCTCTTGGGTGGCTCAGTCGGTTAAGCATCTGACTTTGGCTCAGGTCGTGATCTTGTGGTTCATGGGTTCGAGCCCTGTGTTGGGCTCTGTGCTGGCAGCTCAAAGCCTGGAGCCTGCTTTGGATTCTGTGTCTCTCTCACTCTCTGCCCCTTCCCCAATCATTCTGTCTCTCTGTCTCAAAAATAAAAATTATAAAACTTTTAAATAAACATTAAAAAAATTAAAAAAGAATTTTCTCTACGTTATTCATTATATTATGTACATGAAGATGACAGAGAGGAAGGGGTAATGGATATAATTATGGCCAACCACTCACGTGTATTGTTTATTAAAATGCCAAGGACTGCTTCTATGGGTTCAGTTGCTAAGGACCTGCCTGTATTGCCACATGGTAACAGCAACACTTTTGTTCAAATAGTACCATCCCATCTCTTAATGCTTCATGTCAGTGCCATGAGAATTGATTGTATGTGGTTCCTGGTTGTGCTGTAATACCTTCTTTAATGTATGTAACAACCCTATGCTATTTATTTTATTTGTTAATGTGTATGTTTGTGTTTGTTCCAGAAAGGATGTCTCATTTCAGAAAGGTTGTAAAGTGGCTTGTAATATGTAATTAACATACTGTAAAAATAATTAGGAAAACCAAGGATATAAATACAAAAATTGATATACCAAAAGGAATTAGACTGATGCAAAATATGCATTTCGTGAAAACCTATATACTTACTTCAGTTAAAACTTTGTTCATATACTTTCCAGTAGCCAGTACAAAGAAAAAACTTGACCATTACAAGATTCACAGAAAGTAACTAATCAGTGCCTTGGAAGTAAAATTATTCCTGATCTTAAGTGTAGACAGAGCTGTCTCCTAAGAAGTCTGATAAAGAAGATACACTTCTTATGTATCATTTTCATATTTAGTTGACAGCACCGTCGTTGAATTTTATTGTAATGTCATGTACTTTCAAAGATAAAAGATTGTTGAATTGTATTAATGGAAGGTGGCTACTGAGTGGGGAAAAACTGTTAAGAGCATTTGGGGGGTTTGTCCTTTATTTAAAATTTCCTACTCTTATCAGGGCTCAAATTAACCCTACAGTTAATATTTTATGTACTTCAGTGTCTGAATAATTAGTTCGTCTTCTCAAAGTGCTTTAATTTTGTAAAGTATTATTTCCTTGGGACATAATTTTATATTCAAAGGAGCTGCGTTATTCTAGGTTTCTCTTAAAGCATATTACTACATTAATTTCACAGCCCTTATGTTATGTTCCTGGTACTGTGTGCTCAGTGCTGGTGGTACAATGATAAGCAAAAATTGGTTAGTACTTGTCCTTAGGAGATTATAGTATAACAAGGAAAATGTATATTTATATTATTTATATTTGTTTATATATATTTACTTTCTCTGATGAATTGTGAATAATTTATATGCTTTGAATGCAACAAATGTATTTTCATCATTCTGTAAGTGCTTATAACAAGAGCATGATTTAGACTTACAATTCAGAAAAAAAGTTTTCTAAAAAGGTTACTTGTAATGCCCTCTGAAAGGTGAAAAAAAAACCCTGATTATTTAGACTATAAGAAAACCTTTTCCACAGGGAATAGCCTGTTTAATGTCTCTCAGGTAAAAGCAAGCATGTGTATTTGAAAAACTATAAAATTGTCAGTGTGACTGCAGCACCAGGAACAAAAGGAAGTACAGAATGAGAAGGAGAAGAGAGAGGGGCAGAGCATACAAAAACCTGGCAAAAATTTTGGTCTTTAGGCCATGACCATCAGTTTTATGTTTTGAAAATGAAAAGCTCCAGAAGAGAAAATTTACTGATAGAAAGTTATAAGCTGGCTTTTGTATTTGTTGTGCTTGATGTTTCTCAGAGATAGGTAAATGGGAATATCAAGTTGGACTGACAAGAGTGGGACTCACTGTAGACAACTGATGATTTGGGGGCCATTGAAATGTACATTTTAGTAAATTCATGACTGAGGATGAAGTCATCATGGCATTATTTTTAACAAGTTCTTCATGTAAAATGTCCGTATTTGTCTCATCTGTCTTATACCCATTACTTCTGTAGAGAAGACTGATAGAGGTGAATTTTAAATTCTGTGTGGAAAGAAGAATAAGAATTGATAGAGGAGAGCAGATGAGCACACTAGGGAAAGTGTGCAGTGGTATAGCAGTTTGAATGGGCTTTCAGGGAAGAATGATGCCTCAAAGCTGTTGATGTTCATCAAAAGTGAGTGGTATTCTCTCAAAAGTGAGTTAAACAATTGAATAAAGTAGCTTATTTTTATTTGAATAAGATATTTAAACTATTTAAAAAGATATTTAAACTCTTTGTCAAAAATTATACCTTTCGTGATCTATATATTCTTTTTTTTATCTGTATATTCAGAATTTACTTGACATTTATAATTGCTAATCCATAAACTGTGTTCAAATTTGGTAGATTGAAACCCAGTTTATTTTAGCAACACTGTTATTCTATTTTCTTCCTAATTCAATAAGTTTAGCTTCATGAATTTGTGGTAAATAATATTCTGAAAGTGGAGGTGGGTTATAAGATGGAGGAGAAGGAACTGAAGATTTGAAGAGAGTAAACATTTTTGAAAATGTCTTCAGGAAAGATGAAAGGAAAGAACTGTGCAGATAAATAGATAAATTTCAGGTAAGACAGTGGGGACCCAGATAGGGTGGTGATTCCTATCTGTACAGGTCTGTGATTTTATATTCCTCTCTACTCATTAATCCAGGTACATATATAAAGAAGCCACTCTTCTGTGTTTTAATTACCCTGTCCATCCACATCCAAGGTTGAAGAACAGAATGACATAGGGGAAAGAGAATTAGTAACACCAGAAAACTGCTGGTTGATGTGCTTGGCTTAGAGTTGGAGAAGGAAAGAAGAGAAATAGAAATGGTTGATATATAATGGGTGGGTCACTAGAACAATAGATATGGAGTCAAGAAGTATAGTCTGGGAGGTTCATTTGAGATTAAATAATTAATGACTTGGTAGTTTTTGAAATAGGAACCGCGGTAAATATGCAGACTTTACCAATCAGCTAACTAGTAGTTAGAATTGTTCTAGTAGAAAAGAAGGTACAGTGTATAGTGATGAAAATGGAAGAAAAGTGATAAAGAATATCACTAGAGAACAGAGGGTCAGGTAAACGAAGAGCAGACTTTAACTGAATTACCTGTTTAACCCTTACAATCATGAAAAACATTTAAAGGTGTTGAGTCTCTAGGAGTGTGTAAACATGTGTGTATATGTACATGTATGACTCTGTGCTGCTATTTTTCCTAGTTTATATCAATAAGGTTGATTTTTGCTGCAAATACAATATTAGAGATGAAACAATCATTGAATGGGTTTACAAGAACATTAAAAATTTAGAAGGAAAGATTGTGAACTTGAAGACAAGACAATTGAAACTGAACATTAGCTCTGGGGAAAAAAAATGAAAGTAAATGAACAGAATTTCAGTAACCTGTTTGAAAGTAGGAAGTTATCTAAAATATGTGTAATTGGAGTCCACAGGGAAGAAAGTGGAAATATTTGAATAAGTAATGAAAAAAATGTTTTAAAATTTGGAAAAGTCTGGTAGTAGAATTGATTCAGGTTTTATTAATGGCTCAATAAAGTCATCAAGGAATGGGAATTTTTATCATTTTTCTGTGCTATCAACTCTCACATTAGTTACTCTCGCAGTTAAAGAACAGGTGTCTTAGCTCAAAGCATTAAATATAGATCAAAAAATTTACACAAAACTGTTTCTCACATCATTTTAAGAAGAGAGGGTATAAGAGAGCACATGAGAGCCAAAGCAAGTAAGAAGACTTTCTTTTTATGTCTCTTTGGTCAGAGCCAAGTCACATGGCCATCAGTCATGTAGTCTGTGAATGGAATGGGAATGCATTATGGATTTCCTGAGACTTGTAGTGGAGGGTAAATCATTTCAACAGTATTGAAACCTTTATTAAAAAGAGAAGAAAATGGCTCTTCAGCATGCGAATTACAGTGTCTGCCAGTTCTGTTTCCTTTCCCTTTTGGTTATACATCAATTTATACAGAGCATCCTCAGATAGCTGTCTGCAGGCTTATTTCACTCTTTGATCTCCTTACATTTATATCATTTTCCTGGTCTCTTACTTTTCTCTACCTATTCCACTGTATCCTGATTTCTTCTTGCCAAGAAGAAGATTTCAGATAAATAAAGTATGTGTGTCACTGGAGGTTATTTTTCATCATTCATATTCTTGAGATGAATGAAACAAAAACAAGATAACCATTCACTTGCTGATGTTGACTTCCTCTCATAGCATCATATCATTTATCTTAAATCACAAGATGTGTTCCACAGTACTCAGTGGAATTCTGTCTGGGAAGAAGGGAGAAAAAGAATAGTGAAAGTCTCAGACTAAGAGAAACAAATAATGTAGAAATGAATTCTTACACTTTGGATGGCAGGCAATGTGGTAGATTGTGGATATGTTAACAATTGTATTGGAATATGTCAAGGATTTTAAGAAAAACGTGATATGGGAGAATAATGGAGGGTTTTAAAGACCATTCCTGACAGACAAATTCAAGACTACTTTGGAGGAGCAAAATTTCAGCTTATCCTTTAAAAATATTAATCACTAGGGAGAGAAAGAGATGTAAGTTCATTCTTTACTAAAGGAAAATGTGATTCAGATACATGTAAAGGATTGTCATTGATACATAAATGATGACATTATAACGAGGGCTTAGTATAAGAAGTGGTAGATGATGAAACCAGAGAGGTAGATTACATAATCATTATGAACTTAGTCTTCCAACTAGTCTCAAGGTATTTAAATTTTTGTTAGAAATGTGAGATCCCGTATTTAATGTTATTATTTATTATCTGTCAATACTATCTCTTTCTCCCACTAAATATCACGATGTTTAAGCACACTGTGCTTCCTGGACTCTTCAGATTTGTTATAAAATTTTAAAAAATAAAGGCCCATCTATCTTTCATGTGTGACTGACTTACTATGTGTAATATGTAGTAGTTGTACATAGATTGTTTGAAACGTTTTGCCTCTCGTGGCGGAGAGATAGTTTACTTGTAAAGGTCATTTTTACTAGATGGCAATGACTAGCCGTACATTAAGCTAATATATGCAGAAGTGAGCCTGATACTATTTTGTATGCATTACATGCTTTGGAGAAAAAATGCACTTTGGTAAAAAAAAAGATGGGAGAAGGCCTTTGGAAAATGTGAACTTTAATTTGATTTGGCACATAGCAGTGTTCTAATCTTTGGTAGGCTTGCAAAAATTAATTTAAAATGTACATTTAAAGTAAGAAAGCTTGTGAATAGAATCCTAGATTGGGGTTGGGAGTGCATATACTTACTCATGTGCTCACATACACATAAACACACATACACACACTTAGAGATTGAGTATTGAGTTTAGGCATTTAAAATTCAAACATTCCACTCAGACCAACACATACTTTTATTGCGCAGTATCACTTTGTACATTGTCAGGTCCACCTAGCTTACATCCCTATCTTTTTGGGAATATAATAGTCTCCGAGTGATTTTCTTCTTTTCCTCAGTAAAGCTGAAAGATTTTCTTTAGTTTTACAAAAAGAAACACTGGAGAAAAGAATGTGTAAATAGTTGTGATGTACACTAAATGCTCACAAAAATAGGAAATATACAAGAAGAATGTAAATTTTAGAGCGATAAAACTATTTTTAAAACCTGGAATCCTGTTTCTTGGTATGCTGTTTATTTTTTTAAAATCTTACACTGTAACTACTGTTAAATATGTCTTAAATATGTGTATTACATTCAGAGTATAAAGAACCAGTTTTATGATGTTTTATTGAAATGAAGACCTACCAAGTTTTAATATATTTTGAATACTGAAGGCTGTCTGTGTAATTAACGGTCTGTATGTATTGCCCATGAAGATTTAAGCAGATTGCCTATACATGGCATCCCAAACGAATTATGATATATGTATTCTGCTAAAAATCTATTTTGAATTAATTCTGTTGAGGCAGAAAGATGTGCTCTTTGTTTTAATTTAAGGTGCACTTAATGGTTATCAAACTGAGCATCTCTTTAAAGATTAAATTCATCTAATTGATGGAAGTGCTGCTTCTTATAGTCATCACAGTATGATTCAATTTACTGGCGAAGGTGGGATGCCATTATGAAGAATTTCTCAGTGGGGTTGAAGACTTATTCCCAAACAGTTAGTGTCTATTTTTATACCTGAGTGGGAACAAAAAGAATTCCATGCTGAAGAAGAATAAGAAGTTAGAAAACATAAAAATGATAAAATTACATACGTTTTGAATTCATTGAGTTTTGAAAAAATATTAACCGAGTAAAGATTTATGTTACTTTCTGCTTTGAATTAAAATTTTTCATTCAAAGTATCTATTTTATCATAACAAAATATAAAACTGAGATGAGTAAATATTCATTGTATTTATTTTCATAAAAACTATTTTTTCACAAGATGAAGAGTAAAAGGTATTCCATTATTATTAATGCTTAATGATGTTTTCTTTGTCCTAAAAGTCAAATACAGATCACTATCACTAATGTAGAAAATGGTATCTAGTCAATTTAGAGGTTTTAAAAAATAATTAACAGTTTTCTTCTGAAGAAGGATTACTTTAAAATACCTAACAAAAATAGAGGAAGTGTCACCAACAGATTCCAACATACTTTGACTCAGGGCTGGTATACCCTATCTACATGCCAATGCTAAGGCTACACAAACTGAATGGCAGGTAGTGAGGAAAATATGGACAGATATTGTATGTTTTATGGTCGACCATGAGTGATAATAGAATGTTTCTATTTTTCACACTGATTTTATCATTTAATGTAATTAAAAGTGAGGTAATCTTATTATCCAAGTACATAATTTATTCTAAAACAATCTGACTCTTGGTTAACTGAATTAGTTCATAAAGTATGAATAGGAATTTTTCTCCAGTGCATGAAGGAGACTAAAACAGTCATGATAGTTTTAAGGAGATTTAAGAGCTACTATTGTTTTACCTGTTATTTCAGGTGGCTATGAGAATTTTTATTAGGAATGAATACTACTCAATACAAAATATTAAGAATGACTTTGAAATGTATAGTTTGGTGTTTTGTGTCCTAACTCAGATTATTTGAATAATTGATTAATATAGAGAACTTATTGCAAAAACAAAATGTACTTTAATTTTGGAAATAAGCCTTCGTAAACATCTTTGGTTGTGATTAACATTTAATATCCGTGGCTCTACCATGGAGAATAGATTTTGAAACTTTTCTTTAAAAAGACTTTGATTTGAAAAAGAATATGCAATAGAAGATTTAATAGAGTAAGATTCAACAAGCAAATGCATGTTGAAATAATTCCATGCTTTCATTTATGCCTGTAACAGATGCATCCAAATGATAGGAGTGAAAGCCTCTGAACACTGTTTTGACATTAAAGAGCAACAGATTCAGCTACAATGCGTTAATTTGTTTCCACATTTACTTCTTTGTTGTTTGTCTCAGACTAAAAAGACTGAATGAACTTAAACTTGTGAAATTACTGAATATGCTTTCTCATATTTATAAAGAAAGAGTCTTTTTCAGCATGAATGCACATTACTGCTGACCGATACTGTGGCCACTTTTAATTTTGTACGCCATAGCCTTTTCGTAAACAATTAGCTTTCGATTAAAACTGCCATGTCAGTGTCTTTAAATGCTTTCATATTAAAGAAAATAGAGTATGATATGCTGCCAGTTTTTTCACCAACATTGAAATGTACAACAGTAGTTGTTTTATTGTTGATTAACAGTTTAGGCACATGCAGAACTCTTCTTTAACTGCCATATGTATATAGTAAGTTATTGTCTTTTAGAACTTTCATGATTGACTAGGGAAATGGGATTGTATGTTAAGCACATCAAGAAGAAAAATATAACTTTGTATTTAAGTACTACTGGAGAATGAGAAATATATTTAGACTTTACTGAGGAAGCTGTGAATCCTTTGCTCTTCTGTGACTTGGAGAACTAGGTCACACTAATAATCAATACTCATATATTTGTCTTTGTTCATTTATATATGTGAACTACCATTTCTGGAAATAATGAGTTAGCTTATTTGGGAAAATTTTCCTCCTGACAATAAGTAGGAGTGTTAAATAACATATATTCTTATAATCTTATTAAAAGCATCGAGAGCTGACAAGATAGTAAAAATTATTTGACCAAATTCTAAGAAATATTACTGTCCAAAGGACAGAACAACTTGATAATGTTTTTGGTGTTAAGTGCACACTTTACTTACCTTTTGTGGAAAAAAAGAAAGTGCAAGCAAACATACAAAACACCCAAAATCAAAGTCACAGAAAGTGGTACTCTAAAAGAAGACCCATTACACAAAACAAGTATCTCTCTGGGTTAAAGCACAATATAAGTGGGTGAGTCTTAGTGAAAAACAAAAACCAGATTTTAAAAGTCTTAGTAATCTAGGGATAATCAAGCCCTCACTTGACTTGAAGTGATTCCAGCCTGGTTGTGTCTGGTGAGAGGTTGAAGCAAATTTTAAATCTCTTAGAGGAGAGTAACCTCATTCAGGGTTACACATTGTTTCACGTTTTTAAAAATTATATGGTAAACATACAGGTAGGGATTGTTGGCACACAAGCAAATTTGACCCCATAATGGAGATCCATTAATAAAAGGAGACAATTCATGAAAGAGACAAAGTCAGACGTTAAGAAACCAACCCCTTTAGATCCCTGTAAGGTTACTGTAAAGAAATTCCACACCTAAATTATCCTATTGAACTATAGAAAATAAATGACAATTAGAAAATTTCAGAAGAATCTGAGTAGTGAGGGATAATAAAATCACTTTTAAAGGAACAATAGACTGTTGACTGATTTCCTGTGAGCAGCGATGGAAACAACACTGGAGTAACATCTTGTCATGTGCTAAATAAAAGAAATGCCACTCTAGAATTAAAAAAAAATTTTTTTTAACGTTTATTTATTTTTGAGACAGAGCATGAGTCTGGGAGGGGCAGAGAGAGAGGGAGACACAGAATCTGAAGCAGGCTCCAGGCTCTGAGCCAACAGCACAGAGCCTGACACGGGGCTTGAACCCACGAACCTTGAGATCATGACCTGAGCTGAAGTCAGATGCTCAACCGACTCACCCACCCAGGTGCCCCTAGAATTTTTAATATACAAAATATCTTTCAAGTATTAAAGTGATAAAAGTCATTTCAAATGCCAACTTAAAAAAGTAGAAGTAGATGTTAAATTTTGGAAATAAAAAAAAAAATTGGGGTGCCTGGGTGGCTCAGTTGATTCAGTGTCTGACACTTGATATCGGCTGAGGTCATAATCTCATGGTTTCATGAGTTCAAGCCCTGCTCCATGCTCCGTGCTGACAGTGCAGAACCTGCTTGGGATTGTCCCTCTCTCTGCCCCTCCCCTGATCACACTCTTTCTCTCTCTCCAAATAAATAAACTTAAAGAAATTAAAAGATATTAAAACTAAATTTTAGATAAGCAAATGACACCATTGATTGTCATTAGACGTCCTGGTTTAAAGGAGATGAGTTTTACTAAATGTACACAGAATAGAAAAGTTGAGTCAAGGGATAGGAGAAGACTGAAGCAAAAACTCACAAAGGGAGAAGAAAACCATTATAGCTACATATGGTAGACCTAGAGGTTCTTGATCCATAACCCTTGTGAAGGAGTGACGTGTTGCCCTAGTTGCCTTGAATGTTGTCAGCCTATAGGCTTACAAGTCTCAGTGACTTCAAGAATTGCAAACAGCGACCTCATGCAAGGTCATGCCTTCCTGGACTAAGCATATCAGATAACTGAGACAGAGGTATTAAGTCCCAGATAATTTAGCATGAATTGAGTCATTTCAGCTCCAGGGCTACCTGTAGGGCTGCCTGAGAGTGACAGGCCTATATCATCGCTCAGCTTCTTCTGATCTGTCTGGTCCACCCATTCCCTTCACAGGGAATTTCTTCTGGAAGCTATAAAAATGCAAAAACAAAACAAAACAAAACCTGAATATATCTAACACTATGCAAACTGGGCCTGATGAAGGAGAGACAATATGTCAAAGAAACTACAAAACAAAACAAAAACAAAAAAAGTGAGGAGATTCTTTGGGAAATTTGAATGAACTTCCGCTAAGTTCATCTAAATACTTAAGTCTTAACACAATTTTTCAAGATAGGAAAAGAAGGAACACTACTTAACTAATTAAGGTTAAAATTGGTATTAAACTAGAACTAAATAAGAGAAAGAAAATTCACAAGGATATGGAAATTAAACAGCAGTCTTAAATAGCCAATTCATCAAAGAAGAAATCACAAGAAACCTTATTAAGGCAAAAAAGTCATTCATACAAAAATCCAAATAATGGTAACCTCAGTATGAGGTCAAGAGAGTATAGATGTGATGAGAGAGATACACGCTTGCATGTTAGGAATTGATATCAGATGTGCTTGTTGACCTGGCAGTTATATTTGTGTTCGTTTCTTTAATATTCTTTATTCTGTAATATTTCTGTATATGTTTTACATTTACTATATCAAAAATACTAGGGTTTAAGTAATTTTTAATCAAAACATAAATGATAAGCAAAAGAAAAATAATTGTAATGATCCTGATGTAACTTGAGAAATTACGTATTCTGAAATTGAGAAAGAACTGGAAAGGTGAGAGAATGGGCCAGTTTTCACCTGGGTATTTGAGATTCCATAGACATGGACACAGAAAGCCTTTATTTAAAAAAATTTTTTTTAATCTGTATTTATTTTTTTGAGAGACAGAGTGTGCTCAGGGGAGAGGTAGAGAGAGAGGGAGACACAGGCTCCAGGCTCCCAGCTGTCAGCACAGAGCCCGATTTAGGACTCACACTCATAAACTGTAAGATCATGACCTGACCTGAGCTGAAGGCAGATGCTAAACCGACTGAGCCACCCAGGTGCCCCAGAAATCCTCTATTTCATGAGAAGTAATAGTTGAGTTCTACTAAATAAGCTTTTCCCCAACCTAGCTTTGCCTGAAGCTTTCCTGAAATTTCCAAAAACTCTGCTAATTGGCAAGTTACCAAAAGTATTCCTGTATTACTCAGAAATAAAAGTGTTATTACATGACCCCTAATACAAAGTGATGTATCTGGGAATCAGTCATATACTACGAAAAAAACCGGGTCATTCAGGTCTAATCTATTGATCACTGCCATTTTACTCTCCTCCTAGTTAAGTCAAATTTATTAAGCCTTTCAACTTTTATATATTGAAGATGTTTTAAAAGCAATATCATAATTTTACTTCAGCAGTAATTTGTTTAAAGTATTCAGAACTGCCATATCATCTTTAAAAGAGCTTTCCACTATAGCTCTTCATAAACATACTATGCCATCATTTTAGTGAAGAATCAAAACACCACCAAAGCTCTACCACTGCCTCCTAAATGAAAATGATTTAGGTGGAAAACTTGTTTCCTTTAATTAAAAATCACTATTAGCTCTAGTTTTGTTAACATAGTTAGAGTCTTCTGTTTACATGTTTTTATTGTTATTGTTAACAGTAACTTCAGCGTTGGGGCGCCTGGGTGGCTCAGTGGATGAAGCGAATGACTTTGGCTCAGGTCACGATCTCACAGTTTGTGTGTTCAAGCCCCATGTCGGGCTCTGTGCTGACAGTGCGGAACCTGTTTGGGATTCTCTCTCATCCTCTCTGCTCTTTCTGCTCTCTCAAATAATAAACGTTAAGAAAAAAAATTCAGTGTTAACATTGGGCAAGTATTAAATGACAATGTCAACTTCACCTAAAATTCCTAGCAGTGTTCTGAAAATCTTAGTTTTCTATACTTTCTCCTATACTTTGTGATACCGTTATCATTGGGGGAAGTTTTTTTTGTGTTTTGTTTTTTAAGCTTGAAATCGACAGCAATTTATTTGTGAATTTTAATAAGATTGTCGAGATATGTAAATTCTTGAAATAGTTACTTATACTGAAAAGAAGTTAGTTTTTGGAGAGACACAGTAAACAGTTCAAATTGAGAAAGTAAAGTGCTATTGTTTGCCCTGTGGGTAGATTTAGCAGTACATGAAACCTTCAGACAACTCTAGAAAGAACTAATGTATCTAGTCATTGGTTTGTCTGCAGGAGAGTATAGGCTATCATGATTGCTTCATGTTAAAGGAATTATAAACAAAAGGGCTAGAGGAAACCAATATTTTGAGCAATTTTGACAGGCATCCCATGAAGGAACACATGTACGTACTTTATACCTGTCAGATGCCAGCTAGGTTAGTTCCTTTATCAGAAAAAAAAAAAAAAATACATGCCGATAAACTGAGAACATTTTTTTGAAACATGATGATGGACACTATTTTTGTGAATGCATTCTCAGTAGTGGACACACTGCTGTAACTCCTTTTTCTGGCAGGATAATAACAGATTAGAATGAAGGTTTCAATCGGAGGAAACCCTGTGTATTCTCTGGAATGTAACTGCATTGTTTCAGTTTGCCTATGTTATGCGGAGGCTCTAGAACATGTAAAATGATAAAGCATGTATATTAGTGGTTCACTTATACATAATGGCTTACAAAGGAGATTGATAAGTGACATTATAGATTATTTCTGGGTAAATTCTTTATGGAACAAACCATCTATTCTGTGCCAGTTAAAGAAATCTAAATATATGGAAAGTGTTTTCTCTCATGTTAGTACTTATAGGAATTTGTGCTGTTATCTAAGATCTCTGCATTTCACAGCAAGCACTTACTCTTTGTAAAATAAAAAAAAAATGATAGAGGCATAAGAAAACTTGTTCTTTATAATGATAAGGCATTAAGAAAAAATTGTGATTTATAGTCAGTTCCTCTGTGAGGCTAAAATGCTGATCATGTAAATTCTCCTTATCTGTGGCTCTGTAGAAGTGAAATAATTGAGAAGAGGGATGACTGGATGAATTATTTTTAAGTAGCCAGGGAAGGTTACCTTGAGTACGCTATTGCCATGGAAGTCAGCTAGACACTGAAGAATGAGATTTTGGAATTATACTTGCCTTTGGTGGGTTTTTAAAGAGTCTCATTTTATCATTTTTGGGAAATGGGAAGTTGAAACTCACTCGACAACTTGCAATCTTCATCCTCACTGGAGAGCTGTTTGATTTTAAGTACGCAATTGAAGAAAGATGTTGGACATTTTATAGGCTGCTTCATAGACTAAAAGTACAGGAGCTGAAGTTCACAGTTACAATTAGATTTATCTTAAGCTCTGCCAGGGACAAAGCAAACCCATTTATATGTCCTGCTTTTAGGATATACTTTGTAAGGTACAGTAGCAGCTATAAACATGACATGGGAGTGTATATGTTTAAATATATATAACCTATGATGACTCCACTTAGCAATTTACAGTATGATTGAAGATTCTCTGTGAAAATTTTTGATTAAGAAATTCGTACCATGGACAATGCTGTTTTTGACTGTGTAGCCTTGAAGTGGTTTGCCTCATACTCAGGATTTCAAACATGTTCAGCCAGGACTTGTATTATGATGCAGAAAAAAAAAACAAACCAGCAGTTGAACTAAAATTTGCTTATTTATCACTTACTTACCATTCAAATATATTTATTTGAAGTCTGGTATACCAGAAATTATGATAGACACTCTAGGATTGATCACACTATTGGCACATTATGTTCTCATTACCAGTGTGATCTTTATGTAGGTTCTAAGAATATATTATTTATTTCCCAGTGCTTAGGAACCCAGTAAAATTCCTTTATATGTGAATTAAGTGAGTAAATGTTATTCTTTATGTTGTAACATTTAGAAAATAATTGGTATGTCATCTTATCCATAAAATATCCCTTGGTGAAGGCCAAGTGCTGAATTAAAAAAAAAAAAAAGAAGAATATTAAAAAATAACTGATTTAAGAATTCTTACTACAATTGTAATCAAGTGAAATAAAAAAAAATAACTTTCCAAGTATGTAATTATCAGAATAGTTCTCTGAAATGGAAGTAATCTTCCTGTTTTTTTTTTTCTTTTTATTTGGCTAAATACAAGATTCTGAAAGAAAAGAGAATAACTAGGAAATGTGGGTGTGTTTGTGGAAAAGGTGGGAAAAATATAAATTTTAAGAAAAATTTGGTACTGGTATGCTCATTGCAATCAGAATTGGCTTGAGGATGGTCAGATAATTGAGGAAAGGCAGACAAAACTAAATATTGAGAATGAAAGAAGGGCTTTAAAGAAAACCTGACTTGTTTCACAATTTTGCATTACTATAAAAACTATAATTCAGCTTAAAGATAACTGGCAACTAAAAATTAAAGGTTCTGTAAATACATGTAAGCTTTGATTTTCAGAAGTCATAAAAGTAATGCAACTTTAAGTTTATTTTACAGTATGATTTTTTACTCTTGAAAGTGATGATTATTAGAAAGTATAATAACTAAAATAAAAAATTAAAAACCTGGGGCGCCTGGGTGGTTCAGTTGATTAAGTGTCTGATTCTTGATTTCAGCTCAGGTGATGATCTCACAGTCATGAGATCAAGCCCCATGCATCAGGCTCTGTACTGAGTGTGGAGGCTTCTTAAGATTTTTTCTCCTTCTCCCTCTGCCCCTGTCTCTGACTTGTTCTCTCTGTCTCTCTGTCTCTCTCTTTTTCTAAGTAAATAAATAAAAAAACCTAAAGACAGTATAATAACTGGGTCAAGGATGACCTGGGAAAATTGGTCACTAGGATGTTGCTGATAGGGGAGTAATTCAGTACATATTCAGGACTGTAACCTGTATGATGATAATCAATAAAGTGGTTAAAGTCCCAAAGTTTAGAGGTAGGTTTTGGTTTAAAGCAATTCCAAATCTGTCATGGATTCACCTCATGATTGAAAGCAAATTATTAAACCTCTGTTTTCCTCATCTGAGGAATGAAAGTAGTATTAATACTAAAACCTCATAGGGACACTGTGAGGTTAAACATGTTAACTTGTATAAAGTCCTTAGAACAATGCCTGTCTCATAATACATGCTCAATTAAGTGTGATGTGGTATTGATAATCTTTAAATGCTTATACCTAGCAATTTCATTAGGTGGACTTGGTTTTGTAAGAAATGTATCAGAGATACTTAAAGCAATATAAGAAGAATGCCGTTTTGAATAGCATTTGTGTGATCTAAACTGAAGCAGCAGAAACATCCAGCAATAGGCAGTTGGCTTAAACAAATGTGTCTGTGGAGCCATTAAGTTTTCTCTGTAGAAGAATTTTTAAAATGCCACAGTACTGCATTTAAAAAAAGGACAGGGGCGCCTGGGTGGCTCAGTTGGTTGAGTGTCTTTGGCTCAGGTCATGATCTCATGGCTCGTGAGTTCGAGCCCCACTTCGGGCTCTGTGCTGACAGTTCAGAGCCTGGAGTCTGCTTTGGATTCTGTGCCCCTCTCTCACTGTGCCCCTCCCTCACTCATGCTCTGTCTCTCTTTCTCTCAAGAATAAATAAAACATAAAAAAAAATTTAAAAAAAGGACATAAGGAGTATGTATAGACAAACATATTTGGTTAATATTATATATAACACATAAAAATGGAAAGAAATGCATCAATATGTGAAGACTAGTTATGTTTGGATGGTAGATTATGGGTGAGTTTTCACATGTGTGTGCATATTTGGTAGCACTCTTCTATGTTTCTTTTTTTTTAACGTTTATTTTGAGAGAGAGAGAGAGAGTGAGCGGGCGCACAAGTGGGCACGTGCGAGCAAGGGAGGGACAGAGAGAGAGGGAGAGTGAATCCAAGCAGGCCCCACATTGTCAGCACAGAACCTGATGCAGGGCTCAAATCCCCAAACCGTGAGATCCTGACACGAGCTGAAATCAGAGTTGGACACTTAACCGACTGAGTCACCCAGGTGCCCCAATGTTTCTATGTTTTATGGTTAGAATTGTGTCCCCCCAAATTCATATGTTAACGTCCTAACCTCTAGTACCTCAGAATATGATCTTATTTGTAAATAGAGTCATTGTAGGTCTAATTAGTTCAGATGCAGTCACTCTGGAGTGGTTGGATGCCTAATGCAATATGACTGGTATCCTTATAAAAAGGGAAAAGTTGAAAGTGCAACAGAGTAGTCTCTCAGCTCAAACTTGATTCCTTAGGTGACTTTAATTTTCTATTGCCATGTGTACAAGGAAAAGTAAACAACCTGGGTTGCACACATTCTGCACATCCTGCACTTTAGCAGGAAAAATCCTGTTTTCAGGACTGACCCTTGGCTGGCTCCTGGGAAGTGATAGTTGATTCCATGGACTGCTTAACCTGATATGAGTATTTTTGTATGCTTAAGGAGTTGGGTCACACTGTACCAGTTTGATCAGATAGTTTTATGTTAACAGTATGGTTTATAGTGACCATCTGTTTTTACTTTGGGAGTCTGGATTCTGAGTAGATGGGTCAGTCATGCATATGTGAGTGGTCTCCCATAACAACCAGGGAAACCATGAATCAGGTGAGTTTCCTTGTTGATAACAGTTAAAATGTGTTACTACACATCATTGCTGGGAGATTTAAGTGCATCCTGTGGGTCTCCACTGTGGGAGGACAATTGAAACCTGGTGTTTTGTTTCTCCTGACCTTTTGCCCCATTTACCTTTCCCTTGACTGATATTACTCTATATCCTTTCACTGTAGTAAACTGTGACTATGTATGTAATAGTAGCAGAATCCTTCCAGTTATACTTACAAGCAAATTAGGGTCTTGAGGGTGGCCTTTGGAACCCCAACTACAGCATGTAAACTGATGTAATCATAAATTCCAGGGGTTAGGACATGGGCATACTTGAGGACCACAGTTCTGCCTGTAATATAATATAGTTGAATTGTTTTTTATGTTTACACATTGAGCATGAACAGTATTTAAATAATTAAATAATTAATTAATTAATTAATTTTAGAGGGAGGGGAGAGGGGCAGAGGGATAGAGAGAGAGAATCTTAAGTTGGCTCCACTCTCAGTGCAGAGCCTGGGGCCCAACCCTACAACCATGGGATCATGGCCTGAGCCAAAATCAAGAGTCAGGTGCTCAGCCAACTGAACCACCCAAGCTCTCAAGTATGAACACTTTTAAACATTGAAAAGTCATACTTCTGAGGTACAGTCAAATGAAGATGTGGAAGCCATTACTGTGACCATTAGAGTAAAAATGGATAAAGAGAGAGGAAAGAGGACCTGGTGGGGAAAGAGAGGGAGGGAGCGGGTGAGAAAGGAATTTGGCTATTTGTTACCATAGAATGTATTGTAAAATATGTATTTTTTCTGTATCAATTTTAAAGGTAATAAAAGAGACAGTAGTAAATGTCATTGCTAACAAAGGCATAGTGAGTTTGATAAGGAGAGTGAAAAAAGACAGTGACTCACAGGCAAACACAAGCTTTCATGACCCTTTAAAATCTATTATAAACAGAATGTGAGACTAGAAATATTGATCATTTGGAATTTGTTCTAAGTGTTCTGACACCCACTATGGGAAATAGGGAATTTAGTATGAATGTCAAGCCACGAGAATAGATGCTTTGTGTCTCCTTTTCAATATATCATTTTTTAGCATCTCAGAAACAATAGTACTCTTGTTAGCTGTCAAGTATTCCAGTTTAATTATCCTCCTCTTTCTTCTTTGAGGGACTAAACATTGTTTAACCTTTTAAATTTCCTAAGTCAAATGTTAGGAAAGCATATGGAAAGGCCATTTCCATGGGCTATAAACATCAACTCAGCTCTGTCCTTAAAGAAAACTTTTTTTTTTCCCTACTAAGAAATAATATTTGGAGTAAATAAAGAATTTTTATCAAATGTTAAGAACTGCTATTTGTACCCCACCATATTAAATTCTGAGCCAGAGGTGGGATAACCAAGTAACATCTTTGAGCAAAGAAGGTCTTAATGTGTATTATCAATGTCCTGCATAGGATCTCCTTAATAATACTAATGTAGGAGTTTTCCTGTCTGTTTTCTTGCCACTACCTTATTTGCTCCCTAATACTTGTTTCCTAACAGTTTTGTCCATTCTCTAATGTAGTTACCCTTGTCTTCCAAACATGTAGACTTTTCTGCAAATGAGCTCATCTGACCTCTGCATATAACCCTTTAATGACTTCCTTTAATTTTTACAGTTCAGTCTACATATGGTACATGATGTGATTCAGACACAGTCATCATTGCAGCTCAGCGTCTTCACACATTTCATAGTAGTCCCCACTTATCCAAAGGTGGTATGTTTCAAGACTCCTGGTGGATGCCTGAAATGGAATAGTCCTAAACCCTATATATATCATGTTTTTTCCTACATGTAACATGTCTATGATACAGTTTAATTTATAGATGAGGCACAGTAAGAGATTAACAATAACTAATAATAACATGGAATAATTATAACAGTATACTATAATGAAAGTTATGTGAATGTGCTCTTTTTCTTATGATGTGAGATGATAAAATGCCTATGTGATGAGATGCAGTGAAGTGAATGATGTAGGCATTGTGACTGATACTGACCTTCGAATAATTTGTCAGAAGGCGGATCATCTGCTTTTGGACTGTAGTTGACTTCAGGTAACTGAAACCACAGAAAGTGAAACTGAGGATAAGGGGACTCCTGCATTTCCTCTTTGGTGGTCATTTCTCCTCCTCTTCCTCTTCCTTTAGCCACCTGATTGATTTTCAAAACTCAAAGCATTTCTTTCACAAAGTTTTCTTATGAATCCCATGATTTGTATTCTCTCAGTGCTCTCCCATCCTTGTGGTTCTTAATATGTTTGCCAGTCTTTCCTACTACAAAGTAAACCTTTGAGGGCATGTGTTGTACCTTATCAGAATTTTTGTTCCTAAAGCCTATCTTAGTGTCTGGCGAATATTAGTTGTTTAATACATATTTGATGAATTCTTAACTAATGCTAGTAAAGCATTAGAATTCGATGTTCAGATTGAAAATGCAGTTATCGATTTAAATTAACTCTCTAGATTTGTTTCCCCTTCTATGGATGCTGGCACTTTGTGCATACCCCCAATTTCTCTAGCGTTGTTTCTGAGTTGTATAGGTTATCTACTTTAATTAATTTCAGCAGTGCTTATTACTATAAAAAGTAGCAATTATTGTAAAAAAGGAAGCACTGATTACAGTTGAAATAACCTGGCACAATGACTCACTTACTCTACAGAGTAACAGATTGAACTCAGTATGACATTTAATTTATATATACATTTATATGAAGAGAGGGGAGAGAAGGAGAGAGGGAGTTTCAGATCAAGAGAATATAGGGAGGGCTGGAGGAGGGGGCCTGGGTATTTGCATGATCTGTATTTCTGTTCCACATGGAAATTAATATGAAACAGAGTGGCCTTTTCTCTTTATTTTGACATGTCATAAGATATTTTTTTTCCACAGTATGTCCTCAATGAATTTACAACATATATTTATTAGCTTGTCTTAACTTATTACGTTAGAAATGCTCCAGTGTTGGAGGATACATTCCTGAAATGTGATCTGGCAGAATGCCTACTCTGGTTTCTAACAGTCCCTTTGGGGAAGACATTCCTCAATAGATATGGTGCTATTGACTGTATGAGTATTCAGGCTTCATCCATTTTGTAGTTAGTGGCAGTAGCACATGGGAAGGCAGGTTTGAGAAAAAATGGTAAACTCTCAGACTAACAGAAGGCACACTGTGCATTAAATAGAGTGTATAAGAATGAGGCTGGACAGTGGCAAAATGATAAAGTACTAAATGAGCCTTGCTAAAAATTGGATTATATCCATATCCTTATATCACAGGAAAGAAATTAATACTTTTGTAAATAGGTGTTTGATGTGATCATATTTTTTTTTATTAAAAGAAGGACGAGATGCAAGGAGGTTTTAATTTTAATTTGATAAAATTAACAAATTTTCATCCCTTATCTATATTTTTTGCAGACATTATGCTAGGCAGAGTTCTAAAGCAAGAAATTGTAAGGGGATCTCTTAAGACAGTTACCATGAAGGTGGAGTGAAAAAAATAAGAGGTAAATTACAAATAGAGTTAACAAGATTGGTTGATTGTAAGAGAAAATGTAAAAGAAGAAATTAAGGGCAAAATTCAGGTTTTCTCAGAGGTAGATGGATATATGACAGTCTTCAAGATATAAAATTTAGTTTTGCTTCAAGCTGTAGTAAAGAAAATTCAGTTTTAGACATCTGTGGTTGAAGGATCTTTTCATAGTCTGGAGAGAATATGTTGACATGCAACTGGATGTAGTTTTCTGGTGCCTCAAAATGAGAAAAAAGCTGGGAGAAAAATGTAGATTTGACAAATATTTTTAAAAATTGCAAAAAAAAAAGACATTTATAGGTGTTCTGATGAATCCAAGAGTTCTTTTAATACATTAATTATGGCATAAAATATGTTTCACATAAAAATGTTAATAAAGCTATGTTTCTGGTAATCAAAGGAATTCATAGTAAGAAAACAATGAAATAAAAATTTGATACATGCAGTTGATCAAGATAAAAAATATTCTGGCAATAATTTTTGGATTATTTTCATGATTTCCTAGGAACTCTGAATTGGTATAAATGCTTAGAAAGTAATTTGACAATTTTATATCAAGAAATTAAAAATATTTATATTATTTCCTGTTTCCTATTGTTGATAGGAGTTTTTTCTGTTTAAATAATCAAATATTCTTTATTATTTTTTTTCATGTGGAAAGGTTGAGTGAATGCTACTTTCAAATAGGATGATTATTAAACATGATGAATATTTCTGATATATTTTTGCAGTTTAAAAATTATAGTTCTAAATAATTTTTGATGACTTGTAAAAATGGGTATATTGAAAGTATCTCAAATGGATGATGAAAAATTAAATAACATGGTAATTACAAAGCTATATCACTCTCGGGGCGCCTGGGTGGCTCAGTCAGTTAATAACACATCCGACTTCCGCTCAGGTCATGATCTCCTGGTTCATGAGCTCAATCCCTGCTTCAGACTCTGTGCTGACAGCTCAGAGCCTGGAACCTGCTTCGGATTCTGTGTCTCCCTCTCTCTCTCTGCCCCTCTCCTGCTCACACTTTGTCTTTCTGTCTCAAAAATAAATAAACATTAAAAAAGAAAAGCTAAATCACTCTGATCCAAAATATGTCCAATACAAAATATTATTCATATATGCAATAAACATGCACATATAATAGGTATATGGAATTAATGTGATTTATATGGATTATTTTAGTTTCCCACACTATAGTTTCCTGCATTTTGCAATTTTCCTATCAGAAATACCTGCTAATTTATCAATTAAAACATCACATTTCCCTGATATGCCAACTGTATTCTCTGTAGGTAGTCTATATGTTAGTATTCCAAAATAATGTAAATACATTTATATGGCTTTTGAGTCTCATTTTTCTTAATGAATTTGCTGTTTCCATTTGACCTGAGTAGTGAATCAGAGTAAGGAAAATTTTCTTCAGGTTTCGCCTTTTCCTTCTGTATGAAGCCTTTGGTAGAGACTTCAGAAGAGGACCTTGGCTAAGGCATCAGGTAAGATAAAAAGACCTAGAAATAAAGGTACCTGGGTGAAGAATACAGATATGATTAAGAGCATGATCAGCTATAGAGGCCTGAGTCCCTCACTGCAACTCCCTTTAGAGACTGACATGTATGGGCTGTTCATGAGGTATGGTGTGGAGAGGACAGCTGTCTCCTATGAGATCAGCCAGGTAGTTTTTTTTTTTGTTTTTTTTTTGTTTTTTTTTTTAAGTTCTTAAGGATAGGCTTGAAAAATCACACAGAGATTGTTAGGAGCCAGACTCTTCAGAATGAATATCTGAAATATATTTTGCCATAAAAACTTTCACAAAATACTCTATAGTACCCTAATCTGTGGGGTGATATTCATATCCTCTTCACCCGTTGGGAGCTCTTCCTTAAAGAGATTAGCACTGAAGTAATAAACATATACAACTAATTTCTCTGGAAGAGGAACAGGTGTAGAGTTCTACTTTGGGTATTATTTACCAGACATGTAATGCTGCATGTTCTCCCTGAGAAAACAATGATTGTCATAATTAATAGTGCTCTCTGAACAAGAGAAGCCAATTCTTTATAATCTGGCAGTCGTGCATATTAACTCTCAAGGCTAGAATTAAATAAATGAATCAGTTTGACTGAAGGCCAAGTAGTTGTTTATTTTATGGTGTACGATTTAAGTCATTTTGTCCATTGTACATGAGGATGCACATCCTATTTCATGATGAGTCAATGTGACATATTTAGCTTCATGACTGAAATGTGACCTCATTTTTATTTTCTGTCTGCTGTGGTTCTTGGAAATTACTATTCACATATTTACTAATGGAATGCTTCAATTAGACGGATTCTCTGAAAGAAATAGAAACTCAATAAGATGCTTTGAAATAGCCAAATGACACTTAGAATTTGGAGGGATTCACAATCCAGCAATTTATTAGAAACACTAGAGGAAAATACAAAAAATAAATGTTGCAGTTATTATATTGTAGTCTGATGTCATGATCTATTAGATAATGAGGGAGGATTTAAAAGCTGAGTGTTTGTGATGTTCTCTCCCTCGTTAGTATTCCATTGCTTGACTTGCTTTTTTTTTTTTTTTTCACTCAAGCAGAGCTTTTTATAGCGGTGTTACTTACCATTCATCTTTTTAAGTTAATTACTATGTAGTTTATTCTTTCAGAGTTAACAACTAGACAATTTAGATATTAGTAACCTAAAAATAGTGGTGTGTTATTGATCAGTCATCTATGCAATGATTTGCAAAATGATGCAAAGTATTTCTTTTGTCTAATCACTTATACTCTAATCACTGGAAGGAAACCTGTAAGACTCAGATGTTTTTGGGAGATGATGGGTCTTTCTTTACTTCTGGGTGGTAGGGCATAGGATTCTCAGATGTGATGTCCTAAAATAAGATGTTAATATTTTATATTTAGTCAAATTATCTTGAAGCTAGACAAGATTTTTCTAGGGCAGTGAAAAGATTACTTATTACTGACAGGAGTAACTAGATCCTTTCACATTTGGCCCAGGTTGATTTCTTAAAAACCAGAGGTCTTCCTATACCTACCTGTGTTAGTAAGGAACCTTCTATAAGTAAGGAACCCCAGAAATATGAATCTAGGACTTTATGTAGAACAGGGACAGTTATCCTTGCACTTATCCTGAAAGAGGAAGAGAAACCGTTATTAATATAAACAAATTCTCTGGAAGAAACAGTGAAGGAAAGAAACGGGGAAGAATTCTTGGTTCCTATTTGGACTGTAAACAAGTATCTCCAGGGAGAAGATAAGACAAGAGTTTTTAAATCTATTTATGTATGTATTTATGTATATTTATTTATTCATTCATTTACATATTATTTATTTATTTATTTATTTATTTATTTATGGCAGTGTACCCATGCTCATGGGGGAGGGGCAGAGAGAGAGAGAGAGAGAGAGAGAGAGAGAGAGAAAGAAAATGAATGAATGAATGAATCCCAAGCACGTTCCACATTCAGCATGAGCCCAATGTGGGTCTTGATACCACAACCCTAGGATCATGACCTGATCCAAAATCAAGAGTTGGATACTCAACCCGCTAAGCCACCCAGGTACCCCAAGGGGTTTTCAAATTTAAAATGAGATGTCTCTCTTTTGGAATACAAACACAAAGAAAAGTAACTCTTTAAATCTCTCAGGAAGATTCTTAGCTATTCAGTTGTCTTTTCCATCAGTACTCTGAATTTACCTGTCTAAAGGAGGTAAGAGAAGGTTTATATCTTTTGAATGGAACCAAATGGCTTTACTGTTAAAGGAATAAATGGCTACCAGTCTAACACCCATAGCATGTGAGGAGCAAATGTTTCTCCGAGAGTGGGTACCAGCATGGCTCAGTCCATTAAGTGACTCTTGATTTTGGCTCAGGCCATTATCTCACATTTCATGGGATGGAGCTCCATGTAGGGCTCTGTGCTGATAGCATGGAGCCTACTTGGGGTTCTCTCTTTCTCTCTCCCATTTGCACTCTCTCTCTCTCTCTCTCTCACTCTCTCAAAATAAATAAATTTTTAAAAAATGTTTCTTGGAGAAATAACAGCAAATATTCTTTATCTTATAGCTTATCCATTTCCATAGATGTGGAGGCGGGGACTTTGAAGGATCATTCAGAAATCTGGGAAGGATTTGTCTTCCCACAGTGATACACCTGAATTCAATAGAAAGTTTTTTTTAGAGGATAAAAATAACAAGCCAGATAACTTCAAGGCGGGTATACTTAGGGAAAAGGGTCTTGTGGTGCACTTCAATTAGAAATAGGGGTATCATTTTAGCTTGCTTAGCTGTTGAGTAAACCATATAGGAAATAAGAGAAACTTTCCCCTTTTTTGGAAATGAATATAAAAAGGTGCTATTTTTCCTTCAAAGGAAAGAATATTTTCCTATATTACTTTGGGTTAATTACAAAGAGTTAGAAAAAAACTAACATTTTTTAATGTTTTTTCTCAGTGTAACTATGCTAACATACAGACATTTATATTTTAAGAGTCTTAAGTATCAAAAGCTAATGTAAATATGATACAGAAAGTATAGAAGTTAAAAAACTCAACCTACTTCTCTAACACATAAACAGTTATGCTGTTTGCACAAATTGCCAGTGCCAGAAAATTTCTGTGAAAAGGCATTTTTGAAAGATGTAATACTGAGTCTTATGATCACAAGGGCATGTATTGTTATTGTGAGCTTGTCAGATGATAAATGAGGATGTAGTTCCAGAAATTAATTAGCTGAAAAGAATATCTACCTATTTCAGTAACTTTCCATGGGGAAGTGTACATTCAATTTTATGCCAAAAATGGTCTCTTTTTATAGCTATTAGCTAGTGATTTTTTAGAATACTAAATCTGATAATGAATAAGTGTTCAGCCAGCTTAAGAAATGTAACTGATATTGTTTGAGTAAAAATATCATTATGAGAACATAATTTTAAGGTTATAAAAATTGATTATTTTTTGTCTTCTAAGTGTCTTCCATTGAAGGTTAATGTGTAATTAAAATGCTTTTTTATTTCTTCTGGCTTCCTAAATGTCATTTTTAGTCTACTCTCAGTGTTTGTTAAAAAAAAAAAAATGCATAAAATTTCTCTATTCCCAAATTTGCCATGGCTTTCTTCCTATCTATCATATCTATCATTTATATAACTATCTCTTAAACTATTCCTATATACATTTTAGTTACTCAATAAACTGTGTATGTTACTTAAAAACATTCACTTAGAAAACTTGGGCATTTTTCAAAATGAATACAACCAATAATAAAACTAGATTTGATTTTTCTGGTACTTGATTACATTACATCAACTTCACCTTTTTTGTTAATTCATAAATCCTTGATAAAGGAATGATTAAGGATCTGCTCTGTATCAGGGACTAGGCTAGGTAAAGGTTTACAAAGATGACTGAGCCCTGAGGCAAATATATAGCACGATAATTAATTTCAGTGACTTTGAAACCAGATAGACTTGGGCACAGTTCCAATTCTGTCACTTAGGGTTTGTGTATGACATTCTGGATGATAATTGTATGATTTTTATTAATTTAATTGAACTGTAAAATGAAAATGCCAGTAATACTACGAATAAAATCAGAAATATTACTTCAAGTAAATGTAGACACAGATTTTATGCCTTTCACAAAACAACTCAAAATGTATTATAGATCTAAATATAAAATACAAAACTATGAAAATCTTAAAAGATGACATAGGCTAAAAGGTAGCTGATACAGGATAGAATCTTGACTTGAGAACTTTTTAGATAAAATGGTAAATATTCAGTCCATAAGAGAAAATTGATAAATTGGACTTCATTAAAATTAAAACTTGTGCTGTACAAATGATAATGCCAAGAGAATAAAAAGACAATGGGAGAAAATTTTTGCAAAACACATATTTAAAAAGGGTCTGGTATTCAAGACTTGCAAAGAATTCAACAATATGAAAATAAGCAGCATAGTTAAAAAACGGGCAAATGATCTGAACAGACATTTCACCAACGGAGATATACAGATGGTAAGTAAGCATATGAAAAGATGCTCAACATTGTGTGTCATTAGGGAATTGCAAATTAAAACAGCAGTGACATACCACGGTATACATGTTTGAGTGGCTAAAATTAGGAATACAGTGAGTGCTAGGGAGTGTGTGGAGCAACAAGAACTCTCCATTGGTGGTGGATATGGAAAATGGTACAGCTACTTTGGTAGACAGTGCAGTATCTTACAAAAGTAAACATACTCTTTTCATACAGTCCAACAATCAATATTCCTTGGTACCCAAATGCATTAAAAACTTATATCTACACAAAAACCTGCACACAAGTGTTTATAGAATCTCTATCATTGTTAAAAGTTGGAAGCAGTCAAGACATCCTTCAAGAGATTAATGGATAAACTGGCACATCCATACAATGGAATATTATTCAGTGATACAAGGGAAATGAGCTATGAAGCCATAAAAAAGACATGGAGGGAACCTAAATGTATTGTGCTAAGGGAAAGAAACTAATATGAAAAATCTGAATCCTGTGTGACTTCAATTATAGGACATCCTGGAAAAGATAAGATTATGCAGACAATAAAAAGATTAGTGGTTGGCAGGGACTTGGGGGAAGGGATGAAGGGTTGAAAGGTTCGGCACAGGAGATCTATACAGCAATGGAACTATTCTGTGTACACAGTGATGATAGACAAACACCATTACACATTTGTGAAAACCCAGTAGCATGTACAACACAGTGAACTCTAATGTAGACTATGGACTTCAATTAATAATAATGTATTGGCATGTGTTCAGCAATTGTAACATGTACCAAACTAATACAAGCTATATAAATAATAAGACAAACCATGTGTGGGAACAAAGAGAATATATAGTAACTTTGTTTTTTCTAATTTTTCTGTAAACCTAAAACTGCCCTAAAAATAATCTATTTTAAAGAAAGGTAAGGGGTAGATTTAGAGAAAGTGTGGAAAAGTATACAGCTCTATGTAAGAAAGAAAGGAGATTTTTTTCATAAGCTCTTAGCTCAATGCATGGCACTTAATATATATCAAAATTGGAACTAAATGGTAGGAATTATGATAATGAATATGATTATGATGATGGCAAGAAAAAATAGGATAGTCCTGGATCGATATAAGTAACAATTTTCCAAAAATAAATAAATAAATAAATAAATAAATAAATAAATAAAAGTAAAAGAAAAAACTCCTTAAATTCAGAAAACATTAATATTTACTTTAGGGTTGGAGACTGAATACAGCTATGTAGAAATTTTCCACAGAAATATATCATTTGAGCTGATATTTGAAAGATAAGTAAATCTGACTAGAAAGAGCAAGAGGTAAAGAGCTTTTCAGAGAAGAAATTGCATTTGCAAAACAATGGATTGATCATTTAACCTGGCAATATGGGAAACTGAGTAGTAAACATGTCTAAAGCATTGGATTCATGGCAAAAATGGAGATAAATCCACAAGCCTTGAAAGGTGATCTACAAATTATTACTTGATTTAGACTTTAAAAGCTTAAACAAGGAGTATTGGATTCCTTTAACTATAAACTAGCTATTTGCTTTACATATTCATACAGATTAAGGAGTTATGGAGAAGATTTCTAGGCTGCTTATCCACTGTGTTATGCGTTTATAAAAATGCATTATTTTAGATGTGATTTTGGATTAAGAAATTTAGGATTAATAGTGACTAGATAAAATTACTCTAGAAATATTTAGCTAGTTTAGTACTTCAGGAGATTTTCGTGGATTACTTGAACACAAAGATAGCATAGAATATTTTGCACACTTTCTCCATTAAAAACTTGACTGAAAATGCGCTGAAGTTTTGTTACTTTTATCGCGATTAATCTCAAATTTTAATGTAATCACTGAACAGGCATGAATGGACAGTTTTTGTATGGCTTAACAAAAAGCAATTGGCCAGAGAAATAACTTCTGAAGTTTACATGACAAAAACATTCTCCATATATTTATGTATTTTCAGAAACATTTAATATAGTTTTTTTTCTGTTACATGAGATACTATATTTCATAGATCAATAAGTGATAAAAATATTTCGTAATTACACTTTTGTAAAGGTTCTGCAATATACAATTTCCTGATTTCTAAAAATGAATATCATTAAGAAATCTTTTAAATGTGGAATATGGTATAAATTTTTATTCTGCTCTGTAAAATATATTTGCTGGTCCTTATAGTTTAATATTAAAATGTATGTATTGATTCATTTTTGTTAGTGTTTTTATTGTACTATTCTTCTCTAAGTATACTGCTATCAGCCTCAAAATTGTTGGGTTCTTCATCTTTTTTTTTTTTTTTAACTAAACTCTAGTAGGACCCTAATAACAGTGATGCATGACTCAAAGATCATAAGGTGATTGATGGCTGCCTATAGGTCTGATAATGACACAGTCTGAAATGAAAATACAGTTTATCTGATGTGAAAAATATCGTGATCCCTCAAGCCTCTGAAGCATCAATGTGAATGTTCATAGGAAGTAGCCATAGTGATTATGGTTCAAGTTTACCACAGTTAAATTCAGTCTTTGAGGCACCATTTATTACCATCCCAAGTACTTTTTTTTATAGTATCCATAAGCAGAATTCATGGTCATCCAAGGGAGACCAAACTTTTAAGTTACTATATCAACTTCTAAAAGTTAACGAGTAGCCTGGGGAGTTATGATTTACTGTCAGTCCAGCAAGAAATGTCAGTGCCCTAGAATATGAGGAGGCAAGTGTCATCTAGCCGGATTTGTGAACTTTTCACTTTGCCATTCACTAGACAGCAAACAGAAAATTAGTCTATAAATAATTGAACTTGAAATTTTTTTGAAAATCTATCACAGCATGTTAAAAGCAATTTTGTTCTCGAATTAGCTCTCCACAAGTAGTAAATATGTCAAACAGCCTTTAAATAATGCAACATATAGAGCAACAGATAAGAAGGTTTAATAAGAATAAGAGAAAAGAAGACATTAGAAAATACACATGATGTATGATTTTGTTGGTTGTATTTTCTTTCTGAGAAAATTGGAATATAAATCTGATTTTAAAATGCCCATTAAAAGTAGACAATTTGCATAATGATGTTTTAATATTCTAGGAAAATGATACAAATTTGTAAATAAACATTTCTAATATGCCTTTATTCTGTACACAGAGAACATATGTTTAAGCCTTCTTAAGAATGAAAAAACAAAGTTACAAATGACTGCTCATACAGATATAGGAAAAGATGAAGGGTGAAATGTTTCAATAAAAGCTCTACTGTGTGGTTCTTTAAAAGTGTTCTTGTAAGTGGGGTGCCTGGGTGGCTCATTTGGTTTAAGCATCTGACTTTGGTTTACATCATGATCTCACAGTTCGTGGGTTAGAGCCCCGCATCAGGCTCTGTGCTGACAACTCAGCCTGGATCCTGCTTTAGATTCTGTGTCTCCCCCTCTCTCTGCCCCTCACCCACTTGTGCTTTGTCTTTCAAAAGTAAAGAAAATTTAAAAAAAATTATAACTGTTGTGATAAGATACCTATATAAAAGGACACCCAAGTTTTTAGGTGGTTTTAGGAAACCACATTCATAATACTAAAACATTAATTTTTTTTATCCTTTTTATATTTTGGTATCTTTAATATAGGAGAAAATGTATTACTTAACCCTGATGTTAAATAATGTACGGTCGGTTTAAGTATTTTGTATACAATAAAAATTCATTGGCATCAGTAATTAGAAATATTTTATAAAACTAAAAGTAGTATGGAATAAAGTGATGCGTGGCAATAAATGTCTGTCATGGGAAACGTTTGTATAATAATGCATATTAAGTTTATTTTAGTGGTGAACTTACATAAAATGGTAAGAATAGTACATATAACTTTCTTATGTCTGATAGTTTAAAGTATGTTACTGACAAGGTGCCCTGTTACCAAAAAATACTTGAATGTATTACTTACAAATAGGAACATCCTATTATATAACCACATACAGCCATCATAATCAAGAAATCAGCATAGAGGAAGTGCTTTAAGACTCTTGAACTGTCTTACTCCTGATCAAACTCTATTTACTCATTTATATTAGTCTATTTACATACATGCCTCTTTTGTTTATCAGTTATAATTCCTTATTATCATTGTTTTTTGATACCTGAACTATCCCAGATTTGGACAGTGAAAGCCCCTCAAGGTTCCTTTTGTGTGACTTTGACTTGCCTGCATCATTCTTTGAACACATCCT
The DNA here is from genome assembly GCF_023721935.1 of Panthera uncia. Lineage (NCBI taxonomy): Eukaryota > Metazoa > Chordata > Mammalia > Carnivora > Felidae > Panthera > Panthera uncia. The sequence goes on from NW_026057576.1 coordinate 38,540,199, forward strand.
TTGTCACGTGTGTGCACACACATACACATACACATGATGTTCCAGATCATTTTCTAATTTCTAATTTTCTAATTGTTTCTCCAAGGAGCCTTGGTTCCTATTTGGGGAGAATGGTATTTATAATCCATTATTCAGGCACAGTTGTGTTCTCCTTGCTCTTGGGTTGTTACTGCTCCTATGCCTTCTCAGTGGAAGAACCAGGGATTATATGAATGTACACACACACTTATGAATATGTATGTAATGTATATTTTATATATAAAACTTACATCCGTGTGTGTGTGTGTGTGTGTGTGTGTGTGTGTGTGTGTATGAGCATGTAGAGGTACATATATATAAAACATACCACTACAAATTCATACCAACATCTCCCCATTCTATCCAGTACAATGTTTATTTTAATTTTCTCCCTGAACATAATTATGCCTTCTCTATCAGTGAGGAAACTGGCTATAATTATCTTCAGTGGGTTTTCTTGTTTGATAAATCTCATTGTGTACACTTACCTCCCATTGCTGCTGCTGCCCATGCTCCTTGTGGAAATGCCTTCTCAGTCTATTCAAGTTCCATCCTCTTCCATTCTGCATGATAATTCATATGTAGCTATGTAATTCCTGGTAAATGTGGGGTAATTGAGAAGATTAACTAATGGGTGGATAATATAGTTTAGTGGTCACCATCCATTTTCAGTATTCTTCTAATATGCCTTCCTCAATGGCAAAGTTGAAAACTGCATTTTCAGTACTTACTTGCAGTTATTGTTCTTAGTGTAATTAATTGCCACCAAATAGATTTATTCATACAGTTTTGGCAAATGGAAGGGAGACAGATCTTGCACACCACTCTTTTTGCTATTTCTGCAGCTTCCCACTACTCCTAGTTTCTTCTGGTGCTTCTAGTCATGTCTGGCTTACTTAGGTTATGCCCATTTAGTCATAGTACTATAGCCAGAAGTTGTAATGGCAGTTTCCAGAATGCAGGACAGGCTATAGCTGCCTTTATAATTTATAATAATCGGATTTATAATAGTCATTTCTGAAAATCAAAACAGAATGTGTTTCTTTAGCATTCCTAAAATTCATTCTCTAAATGAATTTTTACCTTTCTGCTGTGATCTAGAATAAGAGTGGAAGTTTCATCCATTTGTAGACTGATACGTCTAAACACCTAAAACAATGCTTGGTCCTAAGACTGTGCTTAATGGTAGTGTAAGACCTAAACATAATTACTTGATATAACTTTCTTCTTTTTTTTTTTTTAAAGAATCCAATGCAATTAGAAATTCTGTTCATTCCATTCACTACAAGGCCCTCCTTCCACTATAAATCTTTCAGAGCTGACTTTTATTCTATTCAAGCCACTTATTTGAAGAAACCAGAGGTGAATCAATGACTAGCAGTAAGGAGATCATGCTGTGTTATCTATCAATACAGAAATCTAGTTATATGTAGTAGGATTCTATTGTTACTTGAAAGTTGTCTATGGAAGACCAGGTTCTAGCAAATTCTGAATGTAGTAATAATTTGCATGAGTATGTGGCTTATGTTTCCAGTGCACCTACCCAGGAGCCCAAGAGAAATTTATTATGATCTGTTCTCTGAAGAAGAAACAATTAGCTTTGATTTATGTGCTCTGCAAATATGCTGGTACCAGCTAGGATTAGACTACTGGAACATGAAAACCTCACTCAAGAGTTTTTCTTCTAAACTTACTTTAGTAGGCTAAACTTAAAGCTTTATATCTTTGTTGTTTACTCTGGAAGGGAAATTGCCTAGTAATATCAATCTATAATGATTCATGAATAGTTACTGTTTTGTAAACAGCCTAGAATTTACAGTAATCAAGAATGAAGAGTTGGTTGTGAAGAGGTTTGGGTTTTGAGTGGAACATGTAAATTAGTTTTAGAATAGGACTGTTTCCTTCCAATCTGAATGTTCACCAATTCTTATAATAATTAGATGGACAGAGAAGACCTATTCTGTGATCTGTTTCAGCAGTTTTATTGAGTACTTGCTATAGATTAGGCATTGTTCTACATTTGGGGATACAAACATACATAAACAGACAAAAATACCTATCTTCATGTAACCTTCATATAGTTGTGGAGATAAGTAAGGGACACCATCAATATGAAAATGTACAATACATTAGATAATATTTAGTATTGAAGAAATAAACTAATGTTAGAAGTGGCTGCTATATAGAGTGCTTAATGTATAAGGAGCAAAGGCAAGAAGTGGTTAGAGAGTAAATTATACTACGACCTGAGGAAAAAGCGTTCTAGCAAAAGGAAGAGTGAGTACAAAAAATCTGAAGGAGATTAATATTCCAGAAATGTTGGAAAGGCTACTGTGACTTAAGGAGAATGTAAAGCAGGAGGGATTTAGTAGGACATAAAATGAAAGAGAAAAATGATTAGTCAGAATACTTACAGTTTGAAGATCATTGAAAAATATTTGGTGTTTCCCTCAAAGTGATTTGGGAAGCCCAGTAGAAGTTTTTGAACAGAGGTGGAGCTTGATACAGGTTGATTTTAACAGAATCACTCTGGCTACTGTTGAGAGAAAGGTGGAATGAGAAAGACAAATTATCCATAACCCAGGTAGGAGAAGGTGACATCTTAGATCTTGGTGTAAAGGACTTGGGAAGAAGTGGCCAGTTTTGAGATGTAATTTGAAGGTAGCACCAAGAGCTCTTACTTAGAAATCTCTCACCATCTTTTCCTATCTCCAGCACAGTAGTCCCCTCAGTGGCATTCCAAATACCATTGCCCATTGACTCAAATGGTGGTTATTTATGAATTCAACAATAGAGACTTCTTTTCAAGTAAGCTAAATTGGCCACATCTACTGTCACATATTCAAACTGCTAACAGCTTCACCAGTAATATGGTATGGCACTACTCTACAGTTAGATCAGTTTCTTATTTATATTAGATTCTTTCATTAAAAGGGACTTAAATTATATCCACACTATATTAGATATTTAATCTGGTTATGTATTTGCCCTCCCTAACCATTATACTTTTCTACCACTGTCTGGGAACTTAATGAATACCACACTACTGGTGTATAGACAATAGACCAAACAAGAATGATTTTGAACATAACAGATTATTTTATATCAGATTGTGAGAGAATGGTATATGCCCATGGGTCTCATCAACCAGAAACAGCTGCTCATATAATTTGTACTGGTCTATTGAAGACTTAGTTCTCATGTTTATATCCTTTAGTGTTTGTTATGCTTCTTAAGATTAAGTTTAACCTCTTGTTGAATATTGTACCTGTGGTTCTTGCTTCTTGACTGACACATGACAGGCAGGTCTGGGGAATGGAGAAGACAATCAGTAATGTTTAATAAACTGATGTCTTTCAATTACTTATGGATCTGACACTGACTTATTTTCCATTTAAAAATAATACTTATCCAAGCATAAGCATTCTCCACATTGTTGGAGAATTTCTTTTCTATAGGTTATGATTCTTGTGTGCTTACTAAATCTTGGATTTGTTAAGGAGATGACACAAAGAAAAAGTAATAATTTCTGAAATATGAAGACTGTAGTATAGACAAAATAACAAAAATAATAGGAGATGAATTAAAATTGATAATACGGAAAGATACATTATAAACCATGATGAATGTTAAATGTATTACTTTTTTAAAATATATTTTTATAAGTATTTTAACTATTTTGGTGTAAAAACAGTGTTGCACCTAGACTTTGAAAAGAGAAAATCTATAACCCTTGAAATTACTGATCCCTTTGTTTAATTTTTTTACTAAAAAAAAAAGTGTTATATAGGTTACTCTGAAGGGCAAGATTACAATGAAGAGTGATTATTCATTTGCTTAGTGACCTAGAGAATAACTGGCACTTTTTGCAGTTTTTTTGGGTGGAAGGAGTAGCACTTGTCTGCTTTTGCCAGTGAGTTTGCCTCCTGGCCAGTCAACAGAGGAAATAGCCTGGTCTATTTTATGAAGGTAATTTACCCCTGGAATTAGTTAATAACAGCAATGGCTTCATAAAGTACAAGTCCTATCAAACTAATCTAAACTTGATCAATCAAGGGAAGGCAATAGAAGCAATCTTTCTTGACATGAGCAATGATTTTGGTGCTACTGCGTATGACATATTTCTGAGTAAACTAAGAAAACATGTTCTCGTTAGTGTTTGATTTTTAGTTGAGTGCACAACTCTGATCCCATCTTAAAAAAATACTTGCTTCCTTAATAATAGTAACAAGAACAACAACAAGAAAAATGAGAAGTAGTGAAGGGGAAAAGAAGGAATATTTTTTATATATCAACTGAATCCAGTTTCACTAAGAATAATGATATTATAGTTGTATTTTGGGCACTGTTTGTTAATATACATTGGTTCACATTGACCCTACCATATCCATTATAATGATAATAAAATCAAATTTATACCTGGCTATGAACCAAAATTTATAAAGCAAGATTTCTCTAGATCCTAAAATAATATATATTACCTTCTATTCTATCACTTCCCAGTACACCATTTTTTTCTTTTCTTTTTCTTTTTTTTTTTTTTTGAGAGACAGAGAGAAGGTGTGCACACACGTGAGTAGAGGATGGGCAGAGGAAGAGAGTGGGAGAATCCCCATCAGGCTCCATGCCCAGTGTAGAGCCTGATGCGGGGCTCAATCCCACGACTGGATCATGAGATCATGATCTAAGCCGAAATCAAAAGTTGGGTGCTTAACTGACTGAACCACCCAGGCTCTCCTCTAATGCACTATTTTAAATCTTCTTTCTTTTGTTTACCTCTGTTGAAACAATAATGTTGCATTTTTTCAATATATTTTTTGGAAGGGGTAGATATGCCCTTTTCCAGGTCACCGTGTTTCCTTGTAAGCTAACTGAAATGTGTATGTAAATATAGATAGCTTTGATTGGCATGGAAAAAAAATACATATTAACTGAGTGAGCTTGTACTTGTTGGGCCTCTTTTTCTAAGCACTTGGCTTACTGTCCATTTTTGTAGCAGAAATACTCCTTCACTCGAAAGGAGTCCAAACCCACAATTCTGATATCAAATAATTATTTTACTGCATTTCAGAGTTGAATGGGATATTTAAGGTTAATTTAATTACCCCATTCTGTGCTTCAATTCCCTCTGTAACATGGAATTAAACTTCAATTGAAATTTTATTTATTGAGTACTTTCTCTTTAGCTGGCACTATCTAGGTTCTAAATAAACAAAAATATCTTGTAAGCATTACAAGGAGCTCACATATTAATGAAGAGATAGGACAAAGATTTAAATATGAATATGAACAAATTAACACAATAATGTTAATTTATTGAAAATTTCTGCAAGATATCATTGGAACATGGGGAATACCCCCCCCCCCCCCCCCCCCCCCCCCCCCAGTCCGAAGACTTTCAAATAGACAGTTAATCTTGGGATTGAAAATAATGAGGGAGCAAGAGAGAAGAAAGGCACAGAGGCTGAAAAATAAGTGGTTTGATAGAATATATCATATACATGTAATGACAAGTGGCTCAATATACCTGGGGCATAGGACTTGTCATAGGTAACCAAAATTATTTTACCCCAGTGTTTCCTCCAATAGACTGGAAGGTTTTGGGGGGGAAAAGCACTGATTCATGTTTGTATTTTTAGTTCTCAGCAAAATGTCTGCTAAATAGAGAGTTTTTAATAGGAATTTTACCTGGCCAATTAAAATTGGGAGCTATAATCATTAATGGTGTAACTGGAGCCATAGGTTTAGGTGATCTCATAATTTCTATGCAGAGTAAGAATGAAAGTAATCTAAAGATCTAACTTGGTAAGTTTCAGTACTGAAAGATGAATAGGAAAAGGAAAACCTATGCAAGATCATGAAAAAGAGTAGTTAAATATATTAGGAGATAATATATAGAGGATATATATAAACACATATATGTATATATTATATGCATTTATTTTATATTTAATATCCTATATATGTGTGTATACACACACATAAATACAGAGGCAACCAAGAGAGACAAATCTTTCAAAATGTATGTGGGCACGGTGGTAGCAAAATATCAAGTAAGGTAAATACATTCGTACATTGTAACTGGTCAGAGGTAACTACAAATATATGGGGAGTTGTTTCATGAAGTGATTGGGCCTAACTCATTATATTGAACTAAAGAGTAAATCAGTGGTAAGGAACTGAATCCAGTAATCCTTAGAGTAGTCCTGTAAGGCAGGTTCTGTGTTTTAGAAATGAGAACACAAAGGTTGGAGAATTAAATAATAAGTATTTCAGATAACTATCTATAGGCTGAGACATAAATCCAAGTGACTAACGGTGTGTTGGACCTGGCCCAAATTCTCTGGAACCAAAAAAATGGTTCAAAAAATTGAGAGCCAGTTGTCAAATCATTGGTAGCATGAAGTAGGCCATGGTGGGAATATTTACACCACAAAAATTTTGTCACTTTTGTCACTTTGGCAAACACTTTGTCAGTGATTTTTTTTTTTTTAATTGGAGAGCCAGTTTAGTGGCAAATCACTGAAGGACCCAAGTTTTAAAATACTGGTATTTAGGCCCAGGGGTAGATTGTTATTAAAGAGATTTATCTGTATCCTTAAGCTGAAGGTGATATTCTACCCATGCATGTACTATTATTTGGTTTGTACGTTATAAAAATGCTAGATATGTTTTAGATCTATAAACTTCTGAATTATTACTTAATACTGATAGGAATTTATCTTCCAAATAAATACTAACACATTAACAATATTATATATGCAGGTATATTCATAGTATTATTGCTTGATATTGAAAGATTGTATACAACCCAAAAAATCCTTCCTTCAAACATGGAATATTCTGTAACTATTAAAAAGAACAAAGCAGTTGTGTATATTTAGATAAAGAATGATGTCGAAGACACAAACGAATAGAGTCAGGTGTACAGAAGTGCATATAATATGCTACTTGTAATGAATATTTATGTGAATGTCTCTGAGCAGAGTATGTATGCTAGGACATATATGGATCTGGTAGAAGTAGCTTCTTTTGGAAAGAGTTTTGGGCAGCTGAAAGAAAGAATTTGGTGGATGACCTCTCATGTATTATTTTATGTGTGGATTACATAAATTATTATTAAAGTCATTTAATAAAAACACTGAGAAGATGGATACTTAATGAAAAACTGATTAGTGGATATGAAAACCTTGTAATTTAAGATATAACATTAACGTAGATTAGCAACACATATATGTGTCTTCATAACTGGATACCAACTGTACTTACCTACCCTGTTCCTCCAACTGTATCTACCCTATTACCCCCAAGGAATTGTTGTAAACCCCCTTTAATCATCGCTAGCAAGTTTTTGACCTTCATGCACTTACTGTTAGATATACCTAAGCATTTTTTACCTTGTAAGATAATCATGTCTACAGTAGCACACTTTCTTTCTCTGATGATACCCTAATTTCGCTATAAAACAAGTTTTGTTCATCCTTCTCACAAGGGCACGTGTTTCCACCTTTTTCTTTTCAGTTCTCATTGCTCTTTCAATGAGGATATGACTATTTCTTTTTTCCTTACTTTGTATCATCTTACTCTAAGCTCTTTTTAAGCTGGTTGCTAGATTTGTTTTCCTAAATCCTGAGTTTATTCATGTTACTAATTAACTAAAATGTACAATCAATGGCTTCCTATTATACAAAATAAAGAGTACTGAGTCTCCCAGTCAAATCCCTTCACACTGTAGTTCCAGTCTGGTGTATTTTGGGAATTAATATGATCGGTTATTCAAAATAGGATCAGATACATGAAAACTCAGCCAGGATGTGAATACATTTATCTAGAAACAATATGAAAACATAGTAAACAAATGGAGTAACATGCAAGAGAAAATAACACAATAAAAGGGCCAGAGATTATCATAAAATATGAACTTGAGTAGATCAGAGTGATCCTAAAATTTCAGAAATTGATCTTTTTTTAGCAGGGAAAAAGTAGCATCCATATATCTGTAAAGCTATGAAACATAAAGATACCACCAAATGGCTGACAAGATGAATGTAGTGATTCAATATTAAATATTAAATGCTCCCTTTATCAGGTCATTATGGTCTTTGGAATTGTATACATGACTAAGCCTGCATTGGTTTTGGATTTGGCATTGGTGACTACTATTTGCCACAAATACATTATAAATTGTAACTTATATATTATAATTTAAAATGTACATTGTCCATAAATTCCAAATTTAGTGGTCTCTATTTATTTTTGAATTCATGGCATTAGAAGCTAGATCCCGGGAAAATCGGTTCCAGATTCCCTTATTCTTCTCTGCTTTAATCTCTTCACCATTTGTCATTTGGTATATCTGATACTCAGACTCAAGTCTACAGTACTTACATTGTGTGTTTATATTCTATGTGTCTTAATGTTGTAAATAATAGATATTAATGCCTCTGGAATTTATTTTTATATATGTTAGTATGTGTCTGTCTATCTGATATTACTAATTCTATTTGGCCAGAAAAATTTGCTGAATTTTCTTTCCCTTCCTCACCTCACTTTGGGATAAATGCTATATATATAGCATGTATTTTTTTAATCATTTATTTAGATATAATATACATAAGGGCACAGATCAGAAATTCACAGCAGGATGATTTTCATTAGCTGGACTCATGTAAGTAACTGGATTCCATCTCAAGAAAAAGAACATTTACCTCATCCTACAGGTCTCCCTTGTCCTTCTTTTCAATCATTAACCACAAGGGTAAAAGCATAGACAATTTCACCTGCTTTTGTCATTTACATGAATGGAATCATATGGTACACACTTTAATTTAGCATTTTGATCAAGAGTGTGTTTGAGTGGTTCATGTATTGCAAATGATGGGAAATCATTCATGCTCATTGCAATAGAGAATTGAATATGTTAATATGTCACTATCCAATTCCTGGTGGACATTTGAGTAGATTCCAGCTTGGGGTTATGAGTAGTGTTAGTAGGAATATGTATTATGTATATGTATATCTATGTATGTATATGTATTTCTGAAGGATATATGCATGAATGGAATTGCTAAATTATATGAAATGTATATGTTCAACTTTATAATGCTTTCAAACTTTCCCAAAGTGGTTGTACTAATTTGCAGTTTGCACTGACAGCTTATGAAAGTTCCAGTTGCTCTAAATGCTTGCCATAAATTACTTTGAATTTTTCATTTTTAGTCATTTTAGTAGGTCTCCGTAGAAATTCTTAATAGTCTATCTGAATCCATCATTTATGATATTTATGATAAATTCCTTCCTCAGGCCTCATGTGTTCTACTTTACTCTCTCATATCTCCGACTCCAACTGATTAAATTTCCTCTGCTTTCAAGTGATTATATTGGCCTACCAAATAATCCAGATAATGTCCCTATTTTAGGTCTGTACTCTTTATTACATATGTAAAGTGACTTTACATCTGTACCCCGAATTAGTGTTTGATGGCATAATCAAGTAGTGAGAATCTTAGGATATCTGACTACTGCACAAATTAATGAGTTAGTCTATAACTCTGTCATGGATCCTGGCACAAACTTGAGACTCTTGTGAGACAAATGCCTGTGTTACTCATGACAAAACAAGCGGTATGTGTATCATATTTGTGTGCGTTTCCCTTGTTCCAAGTCCCATGGGTGCCACAAAGAAAACCAGTTGATACATCTACATGCATTGGGTTGGATTGGGGAAAAACAAACAAACAACTGGACCAAGGGCCTAGCGCTTTTTGAACAAGCCACACACATTGCAGTTAGCAGTGTGCAAGTCAGTCCTCTTCCCACAGTTACAAAGTTGGCACACTGTGGTTGCTTTGACCTATTTAGTTATCTATGTGACTAGCCACACAAAATGCTTATTAGCAAGGAGTGGGGTAAGCCTTGCAATTGGACATACACAGCAAAAATGTGCAGGGATGCTCAGGGTCCATGGCAGACTGTCTCTTCCAACAAATTCCTTTGTGTAAGTATTTTACCTGGGCCATCTCATAATCTCACTCACTTCTTCCCCTCTTACTCATTCCACTCCAACTACCTTGCTGTTTCTCCAAATGACAGGTATAAGCTTCCAAAATAAGGCTAATATAAGTCAAATGCTTTCCAATAGAATTTTCTACAAGAATGGAAATAGTATGTAATCTGTAGTATGCATATGTGGTTACTAAGCACTGATATTCAAAGAACTAGATTTTTTAATTTAATTAAATCTAATCAGTTAAAATTTAAGGAGCCACTTGCAGCTAGTGGACTGTGCACCTCTAAAGATTTTATCTACTTGCAATAACCTTTCCAAAATATTTACAGGACTAACCCTGTTGTCTTCTAAGTTTTTTGTCCACTGAAACTTCCTCTGGCTTCTCTGTATACTGCTGCAGCTGCTTCCCACTTCACCCACCACCTTCATCCCCATCTGTTAAACTTTTGTTTTTTTATTTTATAGCATCTCTCCTATGCGATATAGTATTTGAGTATGCATTATTATATTTGTACTTATTTAAGGCCTTTCAGAGACATTTCACTGATAGCATTTCCTCTGATGGACATTTCAGTAGTTTTTAAAACAAATGTGTTACTTATAACTTTTCCATAAAAATGTTTATTCTGAAATTCTCAAGTTAACTTGAGAGTTAACTACATCTAATATTCTCTTTTAAAAATAAGCAACTAAACTGTTATGGAGGGTATGGACCTATGACTTTGGTGCTAGATGTATGACTCTATGTATTGGTTAAAACCTAGCAAAAGTAAAACTTACCCCAGACAAATTAAAAATAAATAAATACATTTAAAAAGTCCTAGCATGGATTGCTGAATGTGACAGACAAATCCAATTATATGACAGTTATATTGAGAGGGTGGGGGGAAAGCTAACCTCAGAAAATTGTTTGAATGGGTAACTATAAGATGAAGGGAAAAAGAAAACTAAACTTGAAACCTGTACTCTCTTTAGTAAATTTATTTCTTGAAGAGATAGAAATATAGGTTATAAATCCTGGAATTACTTTACATGTATACTTCGGTTGAATAAATGTGTAATAATGGTAGGTAATGGGAGTCAGATTTCTCACTGTCAGAGTAACAAGTTACAAATAAGCACAGAAGGTATAATAAGTTCTGTAATGTTAGATTATAGTCAGATATCATTATAAACATATTTATGTTTTGTACACACACATATACATATATATTTGTAATAGCCTTCCCTGATTATTTACATGTTTAACTGTCATCTGTCATCAATAGATATCTGTCATTAGATAGGTATAGGAATAATCATAGATATGAATATATGTATGAGTTAATGTAAATATATGTATTTACTAGCTCTGGCAACTGAAATATGGCCTGCCATCATTGACAGCCCAGTAGAAGTATATTTGAGCTATTTAAAAAATTTATGTAACATATAATTGCACCTAAATTAACTTTTTTATAAGTCACATTTCGTTTTTATTTGAAAGTGTGATTTTAAACATTATCAATTAAATTATTCTAATTTTAAATCTTTAAAGGAACTTAAGCCATATTTTAGTTATTCTTATTAATGGCACAAGTTATTAAATTGATTAATTTTCTTTCTTTAGTATAACTATATTTATAGTTTAATTTTTTTTAATGTTTATTCTTGAGGGAGAGAGACAGAGCATGAGCAGGGGAGGGGCGGAGAGAGGGAGACACAGGATCTGAAGCAGGCTCCAGGCTCTGAGCTGTCAGCACAGAGCCTGACATGGGGTTCGAACCCACAAACTGCGAGATCATTACCCAAGCCGAAGTTGGACGCTTAACTGACTGAGCCACCCAGGCGCCCCATAAACTATATTTATAGTTAAGATGAACTTCAGCAGAGAGTTTGGCATATAGACATGATTCTGGACTTTGAAGGCACAAATTTTGGAGAGAATTGTCTTAGTATATTAATAATTAAAAATTTTCTGTAGAGTTGAAATTTGGTTAAAATTTTCATTCCATTTATACTAGAAGACAATCTCTAAATGGTAAAAATTTGTCTTCTACAATTAAACTTAGTAGTTAGGTTCAAACTGAAAAGATTCCATTTTATCTGCATATATAATAGGCTTACATTAAATATAATAACTAAAAATATTATATAGAACTATCCTTGTATCCAGGTGAATGATGGTATCCCAAAATGTATATATGTGGGTGCACCTGGGTGGCTCGGCTGGTTATGTGTCCAACTTCAGCTCAGATCATGATCTCATGGTCTGTGAGTTCCAGCCCTGTGTCAGGTTCTGTGCTGACAGCTTGGAGCCTGGAGCCTGCTTCAGATTCTGTGTCTGCCTCTCTCTCTCCTCATCCCCCACTTGTGCTTAGTCTCTTTCACTCTCAAAAATAAGTAAACATTAAAATAATTTCAAAACGTGTATATGTGGAAACTATGAGTATGACCTCATTTGAAAAAAAAAAATACCACCAGTTTTAAGTGTGATGTGGTAAATGTTCTCAATTAACAAGCATATTTAGTGATAATTTTGATAAATATCTATCAATATTTAAATTTTACCTATTTTTAAAACTTTTAAATATTATTTTACTTAAAAATTATTTGGAGTAGGACTTAATTTCATATATATCTTATGGGCTGTACCTAAAATATTTCCAAATGAAGGGGTATGTAATAGGAGATGAGGAAACGGGGAAGAGAAATGGGGACAAGAAAAGAAAAATGGTGATAAATTGTGGACATAGATCACACTGAGAACCCTCTATAAGTAGAGAACACTCTTAATATCTATAGGATAATAATTAAATCCAGTATTCTTTAAAAATCCTTCCTCATATGTACACATTATCTTGATATTATTTTGCTCCTATATTACTTTGTTATTATTTTTAGGTTGTTTCCACTTTCTTGTTTTCCTTCTGTAATATATTTTGTAAACTCCATGAGAATTTTCCTTCCACTTCATTTTATACATTCTATAAGCACCCCTAAATTGTTATACTAATGCAATTGTATAATAAATACATGTCTTAATAAAGACATGAAATGCAAATCACTTTATGTTTTTCTCAATCTTAATTTTCTAATTTTTCTTCATTTTCCATTTTACATAATGAATAAATACTTAGTCTATATTTTGGCCTAATTTTAAATAGGGTTATTTTGGGATATGAAGTTTTTTACATGTAGATGATCCTTTCTAGATTTGATGATATAATGGCATTGATTCATCTAAATGGAGCTTTTAATGTCACTGAACATTTCCTGCAAAATGGAATGCATAAATTTTTGCATAAAGTTTTGGCATGGATTTAACTTTTTTTGTATTCTAAATAGGTATATGAATATACATATATATGTGTATGTCTACATGCATACATATATATGTGTATATATATATACATGCATATATATGTGTATATATATATACATGCATGTATATATATATACACATATATATGCATATATATATACACATATATATATGCATGTATATATATATACACATATATATAATGTGTATGAATATGTAATTTTGCTTGATTTTCCATATTTCCTGCAAACGGAAACACATGAACAAATTTTCCTAACAGCTGAGAGAAAACCCAAGTACCTGTCCGCAAAGACAGCACTTCTAGTCATTAACTTGCTCCATCATAACCTCACACTTAATCTCAGTTTTCCTCATTAAAAAAATGGACATGCTGAATAATTTCTAAATTTGTATTACTTATGATTAAAGGGTATGGGTTTTTAAAGCTATGGATTTTTTAAAACTTTAAAAGGAAGTTGAAGAAAAAGAAAATGATATTAAGAGAATCGTTTCAATGACAAACTGTTCCCATACATATTACTTGCCTACAGTATTTGCCTACAGTGCCCGTAATGTGGAAGTTTTATGAAATTATACACACTGAAGGAAATAGCTCATCGTCTAAAGTGTTCTTATAATATTTAAGGAGAATGATACATTATTAATGAGAAAAGATGCATATCCCCTCAGTTTTCCAAAATACCTACTATTTTTTAGAAATATAGTTTGAGTTCAAAGGAATAGGAGTTAAAAAATTAAACACATGATAGCTTGTATAGATTGTTGAGAGATTATTTTCCATGGGTGTCATGTTTCTGCACATCTTGAGTGAGGTAGCTCTGCTGATTGTTTTTGACTATCTTTTTAAAGATGTCTATATAGTAAAAGGGCTTCAACTATTCCTTATATATAATTCCTTATATATTTCTTTACATAGATTTCCACATATATATTTCCTTTTATTGTAAATTTATTTATATATGTTGTTTTTCTTTGAGGCAAAGGACTGGTTTGCTGTAGCCTTGGAATAGAGAAATGATATCCCCCTCTGAAGCAAAGGACGGATATGTTCACTGTACAGTGTAATAAATGAAATGTTTCCATTCAAAGCAAAGAGTAAGTATGCTAAATGATCAGTGCTTCTTGAGCTCAGGGTTCCTCTCCTGTGATGCAACTCACCACATGTACAGACATCTATCTATGTTTATATTTCATTGCACTTATGGACTTTGGCTGAAAATCACGTGTTAATTCTCATGGTGCTTGCTGTGCTGTGACTATATAGTTCTTCATTTATGACCTAAGTCTTCGGTTGTACACCAGCATTTGTGAAATTGTGGCATGCTAACTTGTTATTTGGCAATTAGGATAAAATCTCAGACCCTTGATATTTCTTGACAGTTTTGGTGTGAAGTATTGGATACTCACAGAGATGTTTCTCTTGAAGAAGAATGAGGGTCTGTTGGGTAATATACGGGACTCGAGGGAGTTCATGGAAATCAGTAGTGAACGTGTAGATCAATTTTATGGACAATTGACAATAAATAATCCAGAATTTCATTGACTTGTATTGAGGGAGAGTTGAGACAGTGACTACCAATTGAATCATAGAAAAATAGTTCAAAAGTCAGCCTTCTGAGTGGTGCCCTCTCTCTCAGGGAGGGCACTTTCTTGAAATTTGGCTTTCAGTTCAGGTCTGCGCCACTGTAATAACTAGGATGCAAATTCATCCTGGATGGGCATAAGATTTTGGCCTATTCCCTTCCCTCCATCTAACAACAGTTACAGGGATGCATTATCTACACAAAGAAAAGAAAGAAGGAAATTCATGACCACTTTGGTTTGAAAACCAAACCACTTTTAAAACTTCCAGTCATTGTGGGAGGAAGAAGTAGGATGCATAATGCTTGTAAGATGTGCAGTATCTGGGCTGTTTTACACCTAAGATCTTCCTATAATTTATGATGACAATCTCAAGATTGTTTTGGGGAAAAACAACAACAACAAAATGTCTTAGAGTTATTGGTATTGAGTATGGGCTACTGTAAGGCAAATTTGGCAAACTCTCATATGAAACCATGGATAAGGAATTGAATAGTATTTTTTTATTTTATTTCCCCAGGTTGGGTTTAGAATACCACTGAAGTGGACTCACTAGAGAGTAAGACACAGACCCAAATAAATCTAGATAAATTCTTGCAATCAACCCTTCTGACATGAAAGACACTCCTAGTTCTTATGATAAAAGTGGCTAGAAATGTAAGAGATACTATTATGGCAATGAGACCAAAAAATGACCTGGATAAAGGTTAACTTTTAAAAAGGCACAGCTGTGTGAATAATGCCCCAGTAAACCAAGGAGTGCAAACAGTGTAGTTCCACTAGAAAAGCAAAGTGATGTAGCTCTGATTAATGAGTCAAAGGATCCTCAAAGCTAAAATTAATGCTATCAGTGATAATACCTTACAGCCAATATGGGAATTTGGGTGGAACAGAAATATTGGGAGAATGGTCAGGCAACACATGCTTGAAACTAACTGTCCTTTGTTTACTGCCTTGGAGACATTCTTTCTCTCCTTGTATCCCTATCACTTTCACCTTTTTCATTCTGTCTTCAGCTGCTTTAATGTGAAAAATGATTAGATGTGTGGCTCAGTTCTTATTTCCAAGAGTGACCAATGGCCAAACATACCTGGGGAAATTTGAGGACAGGAGAGAATAAAATTTTTATGTCTCTCTTAGATGTAGGGATAAAAGTTACATCCTATCTAGACCTATGAAGAGAGGAGTCACACAACTTCATTGATGTGCTTTGAGCAAGTTTTTCAGGGAAAGGACACTAACATGAATTGTGTGTGTGTGTGTGTGTGTGTGTGTGTGTGTGTGTGTGTGTGTGTTTGGGGGGACACTTTTGGCCAATACAGCATATGTTATTGTTGCTTCTATCTCTGAATGCATAGTAAGAATTGATTGTTACATGCTCCTTCTTCTCTGTTACGTAAGTGTCAGAGGTGATGTTCCTGACTGCATATACAGTAATGCTTTTACATTTGGAGCTCCATTATGCTAATGATACTTCTGAGTTTTTGTTACTGATGTTTTGATGATTTGAACCTTTGGCAAATGGAGGCAGCCCCCACCAAAAAGCATCCTTTGGGGTTTTGGATGTATTGCCTACCTGATATATTCAGTTATGGATGGCTACTAGGTACACCATGTTTAAAAAATCATCTCTTGGGTTGCCGTTGGAATCTTGTTGAAACTAAATGCCTGACTCAAGGAAGCCATCTGACTCTTTAGTTTAACATTCCCATTTTGTGGTGGGTCATTTTGGATTCAGTGAGTAACATGGTGAATAGTATCCAACAGGTCTCACTTGTCAAATGGGAAGTGGTGTATATTCAGGAATGCAGCCAGACTGGCTCCAGTAGGAATTTGGTTATACATACAAAAGTATCAATTGTCTCTGGTGAAAATTTTATCTCCCACTCCACCACTTGAAGCAGAGCTGCTAGCTTACTGGAGCTCTCCATTTTACAGAGTTTCAACTAAGTGCTTGAACCAGGTTCACTGATGGTTAGGCAACGCTAACCTCAATGGGGTTCACTTGCTATTATAGTTGTTTAACTTGGTTAGTTTCTGTTTGACTATTACGAATAACGCTGCTATGAACTTTGAGTATGAGATTTTTGTGTGAACATAGTTTTCTTCACTCCTGAGTACATACCTAGGAGTAGAACTGCTGGATCATATGGCAACTATATTTAAACTTTTTGAGGCACTGCGAGACTATTTTCAAAAGTGGCTGTGCAATTTTACACTACTACCAGCAATATATGAGGGTTCTAATTTTTCTACTTCCTCCCCAACACCAATTTTCATTTTTTTACAATTAAATTGTGAAAATATTGCCATCTTAATGGTGTAAAGAGATATTTCACTGTGGTTTTGATTATCACTTACCTGATGACTAGTGATGTTGAAAATCTTTTCATGGGCTTATTGGGTCATTTGTATATGTCTGTGGAGAAATATCTCTTAATATTCACTGCCTATTTTATTTTTTCTTTTTATTATTGGGTACAAAGAGTTATTTATATATTCTAGATACAAGTGTATTTTTAAGGTATATGGCTTGCAAATATTCTCTGATGATTTGGGTCATTTTTTCACTTTTTTGATGGTATCTTTTGAGGCACAAAAGTTTTTTTTTTTTTTTTTTTTTTTTTAAATTTTTTTTTTTTCAACGTTTTTAATTTATTTTTGGGACAGAGAGAGACAGAGCATGAACAGGGGAGGGGCAGAGAGAGAGGGAGACACAGAATCGGAAACAGGCTCCAGGCTCTGAGCCATCAGCCCAGAGCCCGACGCGGGGCTCGAACTCATGGACCGGGAGATCGTGACCTGGCTGAAGTCGGACGCTTAACCGACTGCGCCACCCAGGCGCCCCGAGGCACAAAAGTTTTAAGTTTTATGAAGTTTGACTTAATCTATTTTATCTTTTGGTGCTGGTACATTTTGGTGTTATATTTATGAAAGCTTTGGCTAAACCAAAGTCTTATAAATTTACTTCCAAACTTCCTCCTAAGAATTCTGTAATTCTACCTCTAACATTTACATCTTTGCTCATTTTGAGTTAATTTTCTGTATATGATTTGAAGAAGGGCAATGATTTCATTCTAAATTAATTTCATGGATTAATTTGCATTTATTTGCTTTTAATTAGGTATTGTTTAATTTCTTTCAGTAAGGTTTTGTAGTCTTAAGCATACATAACTTGTACTTTTTGTTTACATTTATTCCTAAGTTTTATACTTTTTGATAATATTGTAAATGGAACTCTTAATTTAATTTTCAATTTGTTAATTACTAGCATATACTAACAGAATATATACTTGTATATTGATTGATTGTGTATCCTGTAACCTTGCTGAGGTCATTTATTAGATCTATTTTTTTAGTTGATTTCTTGGGATTTTCTGTATACAAGATTATGTCCTGTGCAAATAGAGATTGTTTTACTTATTCCTTCCCACTTGGATGCAATTTGTTTTTGTTATCTAATTTCCCCTAGCATGAATATATATTATAGTATTGATTAGTAATGATGAAAGAAGACATCTTTGTATTCTTTCTGATGTTAAGGGAAAACATTCTATCTTTTACCTTTAAGTATGATGTTAGCTGTAGATTTTTGTAAATCTATTTTTCAGGGTAAGGAAGTTTTCTTTCATTTCTAATGAATGTTTTATCATGAAAGGTATTTGATCATGCCAAAAATTAGTTTTTAATGTTTCTCTGTTGAGATCATGTGGGTTTTGTTCTTTATTCTATTCATATGGTATTTTAGATTAATTTCTTTTGGAATGTTGAACCATCCTTACTTACTTGGGGTAGTTGTTATTTAGTTATGGTGTATAATTCTTTTTTAGGTGAATTCAGTCTATTAGTATTATTTTTTAAAGGTTTTACAACTATATTCATAATCTATACTGGTTTGTAGTTTTCTTTTGAGGCCTTTATCTGGTGTTGTATTCTGGGTAATAATAGCCTCATAAACTAAGTTTGGAAATACTTTGTCCTTTTCTATTTTTCAGAGGAATTTGTGAATAATTGGCATTACTTCTTTTAAAGTTTGGTAGAATTCACCAATGAAGTCATATGAACCTAGACTTTTCTTTATAGAAATATTTAAAATCACTAATGCAGTTTTTTTTTACTTGTTATACATTTGTTCATTTTATATTTCTTCTTGAGTCCGTTTCAGCAGTTTGTCTTCCTAGAAATTTGTATTTTTCATTTAATTTATCTCATTTGTTGACATTCATTTGTTCATAGTGTGCATTTTTAATTTTTTTTATTTCTGTGAGTATTGATGTCCCTACTTTCATTTATGATTTTAATAATTTGAGTCTTTTCTTTTTTATTCTTGGTTGGTTTAGTTAAACCTTTGTCAATTTGTTGATCTTTTCAAAAACCAAAATTTGATTTTGTTGATATTCTCTATTGTTTTTATTATCAATTTCATTAATTTCCATCCCTCTTTTTCTACAAAGTTTAGTTTGTTTTTCCTTTTACTGTGTTCAAGTGAAAAATCAAGTTATTGAGATTTTTATTTTTTAAATGTACACATTTATAGGTATAAATTTCTCCTTAACACAGGTTTAGCTACATTCTAGAAGTTTGGGCATGTTTTGCCTTCATTTTCATTAATCTCAAAGTACTTTCTAAATTCCCTTGTGATTTCTATTTTGACTAATTGATTGGTTAGGTATGTGTTGTTTAATCTCATAGTATTTGTGAATTCTCTAAATTTATTTTTGTTATTGATTTCTAATTCTATTCTCTTTTGGTTTGAAAGTATACTTTGTATTATTTCAGTCCTTTAGAGTATATTGAGGCTCATTTTATTGAAGCTAATATGGTTTCTTCTGGAGCATGTCTGTGTGCCCTTGGGAAGAATATTCAGTTGTGTGGAGTGTTTTATAAATGGTCATTAGGTCTAAATGGTTTATAATGTTCAAATATACCAGTTCCTTGTTGATCTTCCTATAGTTTTATTCATTATTGAAAATTGAGTTTAAAGCTTCCCACTGATATTATTGAAGTATCTATTTCTCTTTTCAATTCTGTTGGTTATTGGCTGATGCATTTTGGTGTTCCATTGGTGCTTGCATATTATATGTTTAAATTTTTATATATTTTTGATGAATTGACTTTTTTATTATGCTGAGATCTTTATCTCCTGTATGGTTTTCATTTGTCTTAAAGCCTGTTTTTCTTATGTTTCCTGTTTGTATGCAGCTTATTTTCCACTCTTTACTTTGAATATATTTGTATCTTTGAATCAAAGGTATTTCTTCTGTGGGTAGAATATGTGTGGATCTTTTCCCTTCTAGCCTGATGATTTGTCACTTTTTATCAGATTGTTTAATCTATGCACATGAATCTATGAATATTATTAGCAGTGTACTTGAACTTATGTCAGCCGTTTTTCTTTTTTGTCTAAAATCTCCTCTTTTTTGTTCCTGTTTGCTCTTTCTTATATTGATACTGTCTAGTGAAACACTTAGTTCATTTAATGATTTTTCACCACATATAAATTTTTTTTTTCTTACTGGCTGCTCTAGAGTTT
Source organism: Panthera uncia (assembly GCF_023721935.1). Lineage (NCBI taxonomy): Eukaryota > Metazoa > Chordata > Mammalia > Carnivora > Felidae > Panthera > Panthera uncia. The sequence continues at coordinate 38,560,665 of NW_026057576.1, forward strand.
ACCATATACATCTTAAATTGTCATAATCTACTTTAGAGAAAAATGAACGTTTCCTCTGCATCTTCTTTCACATCTATAAATTGCATCTATAAATGTTACAAACCAACACTATATTGTTATAGTAATTTATGTAATTTACTATCTTATGAAAAAACTGGAGAAGAAAGCAGAAAAAGCATATGTCTGTATCATTTAAGTTAACCCTCCTGTGTGCCGTTTCTGGTTCTTCTAATTTGTTACTTTAAATTGGAGTTTATGTCATTTGTATCATTTCCTTAATCTAACGGAGCTTTGCTTCCACTCTCTCCTTTGGGCTCTTATTAGATGTACTATATTTCTATGTGATAAAGGCTCAAAATTCAATTTATACTATTGCTTTAAAATAGGTGTAGATTAAATAGATATATATTTAAATCAGTTAAGAGAAAAACAAAAATAATTATGAATTATTACTGTCTTTTATAATTACAAAATAACTTTACCTAGATTCTTTATTTTTTTATATGGATTCTAATTACAGTCTGGGTCACTTGCTTTCAGGCTAAAGAACTTACTTTCTTGTAAGACATTTACTTGCAGCATATTCTCTGAGGTTTGTTTATTTGGGAATTATTCCTTTCACCTTCACATTGGAAAGAACTTGTGCTCGATATAAGATTTTTGGTTATTTTTTTTCACCACTTTGAAAATGTCTTCCCATTTCTCTGGGATTCATTGCCTCTGATGAGAAGTTCACTGTTTATCATACTGTGGTTCCCTTGTATGTGAGGAGATGTTTTTCTCTTGCCACTTTAAAGATTTTCTCTTTGTCTCTAGTTTTCAGTAATTAAATTTTTTTTTTTTTTAATTTAGTTTTTGAGAGAGACAGAGTGCGAGTGGGGAAGGGGCAGAGGGAGAGGGAGATGCAGAATCTGAAGCAGGCTCCAGGCTCTGAGCTGTGGGCACAGAGCCTGACACGGGGCTCAAACTCACAGACGGTGAGATGATGACCTGAGCCTAAATCAGACACTTAACTGAGCCACCCAGGCGGTGCCCCTGGTTTTCAGTAATTTTACTGTGATATGCCTCAGTGTGGTGTTTTTTGCTCTTATCCTACCTGGAGTTTGTGGAACTTCCTAGTGTCTAGATTTAGGATTTTTATCAAAGTTGGTAAGTTTATAGTCATTAATTCTTTGACAATTTTTTTGTTACTTTCTCTTCTCTCTTGGTACTCACTTTACACATATACTGCTGTACTTAATAATGTACCACATATTTCTAAGTCTCTATTCATGTTTCTTTATTTTTTCCTCTCTCTTCTTTATATCCCATGATTTCTACAGATTTATCCTCAAGTTTAGTCAGACTTTATTCTGCATTCCAAAACTTTGAGCCCCTTTTGTGAAATTTTGATTTCAGATATTATACTCTTCTATTCCAGAATTTTAATTTTCTTTTAAAAATATTTTCTATCTGTTGATACTGTGTATTTGATGAAACAGCAATATTCTATCTTCCTTTACTTATTTAAGTGTGATTTTCCTTAGTTCTTCAAGTATAATTATAATAGCTTTCTTGAAGACTTTATCTACAATGTCTCCCACAACCAGTTTTTGTTCACAGTTCCTCCTTCCTCATTAATGGGTCACTTCCTCCCTCCTTCCTTCTTTTCTTTTCTTTTCTTTTCTTTTCTTTTCTCTTTTCTTTTTTCTCTTCTCTTTTGTTTTCTCTCTTCTTTCTTTCTTACTTTCACTTCGTAATTTTTTTTGTTGAAAACTACACATTTGACAATTCATTGTAGCAAGTCCTACCCTCTCCCATTCTAGAGTTTGTATTTATATTTGTGTTTTTATGTAGTTGTCTATGGACTTAAGCTGGACTATTTTAGTAATGATTCTTTTAATGCAGAGTAAAGCCTCTGCTATCGCTCCAAAAGAGTGTGGCCTTGAATATAAACACAGTCCAGCCCTGGGATGATAATAGTTACTACAGGAATTTCTTAGATTGTCTCTTTTCTTGATTTTTCTGTTAACCTATTTGCCTCTTTGGTATCCCACCAAGTAATTAGGCCCCACTAATTGCCAGTTCCTTGCTCCATCGTTTGAGATAATTTTCTGCATCATCTTTGCCTTCATAATCTCATCTCATTATTTTACTTTGAAAGAATAGTGTTGAGGCCAGGTTTTGATGTTTATTCTGGACACAAGAGTGATCTTTTTAACCTGGTTCTTTCTGGTAACCTTGTGGTCTACAGTTTGTCTTGTTCTTATGAAGTTCCTAGAGTCCCTTCAGTTGCTTACCACCAAAATATCCATTGTTTTTAGAATGCCCTTGAAATTCCCACCTTTATTTGTTCCAAATAAAGCCTGTTTTCTCAGAGAGAGCTCTGCAGCTATCTTATAGACTGCCTTACCTCTTGGAAGAAATCTCTAGAGCTTGAAATACTGGCCCAGTCAGTTATTCCAGAGTGACACATTTGCTTCATGAACAAAGAACTCTTTGGGACCTCAGTAACTGTTCTTAGCTTTCCTCTTTTGGCATGGAACATCTACTCTATGAGGCTGGATGACAGCTACTTGGGCCCATATTATTCTCAGCCTTTCATGCCTAGGTTGAGATTCCACCCTCGGTGTGGTGGTTGAGTTGAAGAAGGAAGTCCTTTGTTTCTTGGATACATTCACCTGGAATTTAGCCTCTTGTTACATGCTGCTGAGATGAATAAGAAATGCTGGTGATTTGACCCTCTTATAGTGATACTATAGTCCTTGGCTGGGAGCTGGGGAAGAAAGATTCCTGTCTTCTTGTCCCATCCATCCAGAGTAGATGTGTCATTATGCTGAGCTGGAGTGAGAAAGGATTTGTTCATTCCTCAAATACCACATATTCTTGTTCTTATCAAATTTAGTAAATTTTCTTAAATAAGTGTTTTTTCATATGTTGTATGCACTTAGGACACTTTTCAAAAACTTAATTACTTATTTATCTATTTTTCCTTGCTGTGGTTGTTCACTGAGGAAAGGATCCACAGAACAACTCATACCACCATTCTGGAATTAATCCCCCTCTTGTGTTACACTTTACAGATGATTGGACTATTTGTAATTTTAGCTATTTAAACCACAATTTGGAAGACAACAGACTAAATTGACAAGTATCCTTTTAATGGCTTTGCAGTCTGGAAGTAAATTTCTGCTCTTGACCAAGGCAGTGGGACATTCATGAAAGTTCTCACAATACTTTGGACCTGATGATACCACCTATAATCCCATTACTGATCATGTTCAGATTACCATCACTGCTGCCTGGTTCTATTATCCTGCAAGATCTTGCAGTATATCTGCCATCAAAAACTGAACACAAGTAAAGGACTCTGTTGAATATAAAAGCTACTGCTGCATGTGAGACTTTTATTTCTTTCCCCAAATTGACTTCATGGTGGGGAAAGCCACGTTGTACTGGACTTTGCCCCCACCTGCTCCTGGCAAATTGACTTCTTTGACACCAGTGTGAGGCCATCAGTGTGTTTCAACACTGTTGACACATTTTTAGATACAGAGTTTTACCATTCTAGTCCCCTCTGTTGACTCCAGTCACATAACTGTGTTCCTTGAAACAAATGTTGTATTTTCAACTTCCCAGAACACTTTCAGTTTGATAATGGTATACCTCAGTCACTCAATGATAGACTTATAGTCAACATAGTTGCTGTGCCTCCACAACCCCTACCATCATCATTCAGTCTCTAATTTTTGACCATTGATCCTGCCTTCTCAGATGTCAATTATAAGAGATTTTTGATGCTGTCTTCCTTATTTACTCTTGGTCTAAAATATTATTAAGCTAGTTTGGCTTCTATATATGTCTACACATCTACATACATACACCAAAGTAGCTTAATAAGTGATCATCTTCTCTTAGCCACTCCCTAAGGAAAACCAAGTAAGATAATTCTACAGAATTATTTTTAAATATTAAGGATTACACCTTTGCCATTTATGGTTTTGGTGCTGTTTTCACCCCTTGAGAGCACACCTAGAGCATCCTGATTGTTGCTATTCCAAAATAACAGCTCAACAAAAAGGCATCCTAGAGGAATCAGTTTTAATTTAGATTCTTTCAGATATCTGGATTCTCTTGTTTAATTGATATGATCTCATTTATAAAAAATAATGATTAAGTCTTTAGTTGAGTACTCCAGGATCAACATTAAACTAGGTAAAATGGACAAAAATTGGGTAGATAATGGGTTTCTGTAAGTTTTAGAAAAATCATACCTGTTGCTTTTACATCCAGCACTTCCATATGACAGATGTGTGTGAATATGTGATCATTGGGAAAAATTAAATTATAGTTATAGGGATAGAACATACCATTTTTGTTGTGAATGAAGGAGAACAATAACTTAGGCACGTGTAGAGGAAACTTCCAGACATTGAGAGATATGGAAGAAAGAAGGATATTTATGGCCTTTGTTTTTAAGATCTGTTCCTTAAGCTTTTCTCTCAGAAAGGCCCTGATAAGGCACTCCAAAACTATTACAAGCACCTTACTTTTATCTGACTTTTGGGTCTGCCATCTCTTTGCCAGATGGCTCTCATCATAATTTAATCACCATATCTCACAACATTACCAAGAAGTTACTTGGAAACATCAGGGGGAGGGATCAAATATTGCCTCTCCCATACAAAACACCTGTCAGCTCCTGTGAATGTCTTCTGAACAGCCATTTCCTTACCAGTTTCTCAATCATTCCATGCAACAGATGAATACCAACTTGATGGAGTAGACAAACAGCACAATCTTAGCTAACTCTCTTTAAGAAAGTCCCTTCAAATTTATGAGTAGGTTCAGTTATTCACACTGAACTAGGTATCAAAAGTCCTTCCAGCTGCCTGGTAGAGTACATTGGAATAACTAACTCATATAGGGCTCCCACTTAAGAGGCCTCATTAATTGTAATCAATGTATTCTTTCTAGGGTCATTATGTCTAGGACTGCACTTTTTATGTGGAAACAGAACTTGTGCTTTACTCTTTACTGAAAGCAGTGTCTTTAATAAAGAAGTTGTTATAAGAGACCTTCAACTATTTAAGGACAAGCAATAGATCTTGGAGAGAACTATAGATTCTCTTCCAATATGAGACTTCTATTGGTTTTTTGGGGGGAACTTTCCAGTGAAATAAGTGGCTGATTCTTGGTATGTACCATTTGGGAAGATATCTCTATGATGGGAGTCATCTAATCAGGAAGGTAGTAAAAAAATTATTGTTGATTTTAGCTGAATTTATCAGTATTATCACCTCAGCTCCAAAAGTGATTCTACTCAGCCTCAACTCTCTGGCCAGGGTTGCTATGAAGTATAGAATTTTCTTCATTTTCCTTTTCAAAGACCAATCTGAAGTCTTGCAGTTGTTAGTTTATTCTGTTGTCCCTGAATTAATGAATTGGGCCAAGTAGAAATTCCAGTAAAAAAATGTAAGAAGAAAGCTACTAAGATACTAGGATTCCTAAAGGAGATCCTATTGTTTATGGGATTTCTTTTCTTTTTTTTTTTTTTCCCCAAGATGGTTGGGTTGGTTTAGAACTTGGATGACGGGTAGGGTGGGAAGAATTCCTGAAGTCAGTATTGCTTGTTCATTCAGGTTGTTCTCATCTTCCTGCATTAAATCCTATTGAAAGTCACCTTAATGAACTGCTGTATGAGACAGACTCCATGGGTATGATCGCAGTCTTCTTCAATCAGATTAATCAGAGTAGATGGTGGAGTGGTATACTCATTAAAAATTTTCCACAAGTTAAGAAATTATAGAATCAAGATGGGAAATTCTTTGGATCTCTCATAGTTTTGCCTATCTTTCAAGCAAGTGACTGGATGTCCTTTCTATAGGATAATTTGTTCATGAATATATTTATAACACACAGTTTTAAATCCTTTATTTTATTTTATTTATTTTGAGAAACAGAAAAGATGCACAAGGGGCTGGGGAGTGGCAGCAGGAGAGGGAAAGAGAATCTTAGGCAGCCTCCATGCACCAGCATGGAGCCGGATGAGGGGCTAGATCCCAGAACTGGACCATGAGATCATGACCTGAATCGAAATCAAAAGTCAGACACTTAATGCACTGAGCTACCCAGGTGCCCCTAGAGCACATGGTTTTAGAAGGTAAGTAAGCATTAGTGCCAAGTCCAGACATCCTGATTATTGAGTATTATTAAAATAATATCTTTCTCCAGGAGGAAATGATAGTTTGTTGTCCAATAAAGGAGATTCAGAATTCTTCTCTTATAAGGAACCTGCATGTACAGTTCATCTGGGCCCATATTATGTTACCCCATGGAAGTTGGGGCTAATAGAAACCAACATACCTGCTGATGCTCATTAAGCTCAATGGGTTGTGAGTAATAAAATCCTTTGTCTCTGGTTTATGAGTCTTGTGTCTTATACACAGCACCAAAGAGATTCTGATAGGCAACATTTTTAGGACATAAGTAGGATAAAATCTCAAACCTTACAAATTTTTTGGCATTGATGTAAAATATTTTAGCTAAATAATTTATATTGTCAAGAGTAGGTGCAGGCAGAATTTAGAACATTTCATAAAAGGAAACATTTTAATGAAAATTGTAATAGACTGAAGTTCATATTTTTATGTAAATCCAATTTTATGTATATTAAAAACAAAAGGCAATTAAAATAATATGGGTACTGGAACAAAAATAGACACATAGACCAATGGAACAGAATAGTCCACAAATAAACCCATTATGGTGAATTAATCTATGACAAAAGAGGGAAGAATATATACTGGGAAAAAGTATCTTCAACAAATTGTGTTGGGAAGAGTGGATAGCTACATGCAGAAGAATGAAACTGGACCACATTCTTACACCATACAAAAAATAAATTCGAAATCGATTAAAGACCTAAATGTGAGATTTGAAACCATAAAATTCCTAGAAGAAATTTAGGTAGAAATTTCTTTGATATCAGTCATGAAAACATTTTTCTAACTATGTCTTCTCTGGGAAGGGAAACAAAAGCAAAATTGGGATCATGCCAAAATAAAAGCTTTTACTCAGTAAAGGAAATTATCAACCAAAAAGACAACCTACTGAATGGGATGGATATCCAAAATATATAAACACAAACAAAAAAAACTTACACAACTCAACACCAAGAAACCACAAATAATCAAATTAAAAATAGGCAGAGGACCTGAATAGACATTTTTTTCAAAGAAGACATACAAATGACCAACAGACACATGAAAAGAGGCTTAACATCACTAATCATCAGTGAAATTCAAATTAAAACTGCAATGAGATATAACCTCATACCTGCCAGAATGGCTGAAATAAAAACCATAAGAAATAACAACTGATGACAAGGATGTGGAGAAAAAGGAACCTTGTGCACTGTTGGTGGGAATGTATATTTGTGTAGCTACTTGGAAAATAGTATGGAGGTTCCTCAAAAAATTAAAAATAGAATTACTATATATTCTAGTAATTGTACTACTGGGTATTTACACAAAGAAAATGAAAACACTAATTTGAAAGGTTATATGTACCCCTGTGTTTATTGCAGCATTGTTTACAATAGCCAAGTTACGGACTTAACCCATGTCCATCGATAGATGAAAGTATAAGATGTGGTATATACTGGAATATTACTCAGCCATAAAAAGGAATGAAATCTTTTTTTTTTTTCAACAACATGGATGGACCTAGAGGGTATAATGCTAAGTGAAATCAGTCAGAGTAGGACAAAAACAATGTATAGAATGTAATGTACAGAACTGTTGACTCATTATATTGTACACCTTTAGCCACTATAACACTGTATGTTAATTACTCTTGGATTAAAAAATGCAACACATTTATTTAGTTAAAGATGATTAAACTCCTTTAAATTATTTACAGAATATAAAAAGTTTGCCTCAGAATTTTTGGGTGATATATAGGGCATTATAAATGTTCAGAATAACAGGAAAGAAGTACAGACTTCATGATTCGAGTGCTCCTTCTTGAATGCTTTAGTCAGAATATATGTACATATACATTTGAACTATTTCTGTCTCTTATGAACTGTGTAAGCTTTTCCAGTTTATAGTTCTTGTAACATCTTTTATATTATTTTATTTAATACGGTTTTAGGTAATAAAACTTGGGCATCAAGATATAAAATAAAAAAAAATCTAAGTTGCATATTTGGTGACATTAAATTCTTCTTTGTTTTAGAAAATAAATGTTAAAATCTGATTTTTATTTACTTAAATTTTTTTTTTAATGAGAGAGAGAGAGACCGAGACAGAGTACAGGCAGAGTGGCAGCAGAGAGAGAGGGAGACACAGAATCTGAAGCAAGCTCCAGGCTCCAAGCTGTCAGCACAGAATCTGACACAGGGCTCGAACCCACAAACTGTGAGATCATGACCTTAGCTGAAGTTGGAAGCATAACCGACTGAGCCATCTAGGTACCCCTAAAATATGATTTTCATAGCTGCAATATACGTATTTTCTCTTTGCATTCTTAGAGGTCATTTTGCTAAATACTGCCCAAATAGTTGTCTCATCAAGCATGAAAGGAAATGCCTGCAAAGAATTAAAATATTCTTTTCAATTCCCAAAGGCAGTATTTTAAGCAAGTAGTCAATAGTTATAATGTTATAAAGCTGGTGGAAATGAATCTTCAAATAAGTGGTTAACTCTGTACAAGTTTAAGAGCTGAGCAAACACATTCTTGTCTTTTGGGATTAGTTGAATATTGGGTTAAAATAATTATACTCTATAATTATACTCTATATTATACTCTATATTAAACTCTATAATTTTTATACTCTATTATACTCTATTATATGCTAAATCTACTTTTTCTTTAATCTTTAGTCCAAATTCATTTTTTTAAATATGAAATTTATTCTCAAATTGGTTTCCATACAACACCCAGTGCTCATCCCAACAGGTGCCCTCCTCAATGCCATCACACACTTTCCCCTCCCTCCAACCCCCCCATCAACCCTCAGTTTAGTCTCAGTTTTTTAAGAGTCTCTTATGGTTTGCCTCCCTCCCTCTCTTAACTTTTTTTTTCTTCCCCTCCCCCATGGTCTTCTGTTAAGTTTCTCAGGATCCACACAAGAGTGAAAACATACAGTATCTTTCTCTGTATGACTTATTTCACTTAGCAGAACAGTCTCCCAGTTCCAGTTCCAAAAGGCCATATTTCATACTTTCTCATTGCCACATACTATTCCATTGTGTATATAAACCACAATTTCTTTATCCATTCATCAGTTGATGGACATTTAGGCTTTTTCCACAATTTGGCTATTGTTGAGAGTGCTGCTATAAACATTGGGGTACAAGTGCCCCTATGCATCAGCACTCCTGTATCCTTTGGGTAAATTCCTAGCAGTGCTATTGCTGGGTCATAGGGTAGATCTATTTTTAATTTTTTGAGGAACTCCACACTGTTTTCCAGAGTGGCTGTACCAGTTTGCATTCCCACCAAGAGTGCAAGACGGTTCCTGTTTCTCCACATCCTCTCCAGCATCTATAGTCTCCCGATTTGTTCATTTTAGCCACTCTGACTAGCATGAGGTGATATCTGAGTGTGGTTTTGATGTGTATTTCCCTGATGAGGAGCGACGTTGAGCATCTTTTCATGTGCCTGTTGGCCATCTGGATGTCTTCTTTAGAGAAGTGTCTATTCATGTTTTCTGCCCATTTCTTTACTGGGTTATTTGTTTTTCGGGTGTGGAGTTTGGTGAGCTCTTTATAGATTTTGGATACTAGCCCTTTGTCTGATATGTCATTTGCAAATATGTTTTCCCATTCTGTTGGTTGCCTTTTAGTTTTGTTGATTGTTTCCTTTGCTGTCCAGAAGCTTTTTATCTGGATGAGGTCCCAGTAGTTCATTTTTGCTTTTAATTCCCTTGCCTTTGGGGATGTGTCAAGTAAGAAATTGCTGCACCTGAGGTCAGAGAGGTCTTTTCCTGCCTTCTCCTCTAGGGTTTTGATGGTCTCCTGTCTCACATTCAGGTCTTTTATCCATTTGGAGTTTATTTTTGTGAATGCTGTAAGAAAGAGGTCCAGTTTCATTCTTCTGCATGTTGCTGTCCACTTCTCCCAGCACCATTTGTTAAAGAGACTGTCTTTTTTCCATTGGATGTTCTTTCCTGCTTTGTCAAAGATTAGTTGGCCATACTTTTGTGGGTCTAGTTCTGGGGTTTCTATTCTATTCCATTGGTCTATGTGTCTGTTTTTGTGCCAATACCATGCTGTCTTGATGATTACAGCTTTGTAATAGAGACTGATGTCTGGGATTGTGATGCCTCCCGCTTTTCTTCTTCAATATTATTTTGGCTATTCGGGGTCTTTTGTGGTTCCATACAAATTTTTTAATCGAATTTGCAATACTTATTTGGAGTTCATGTCTAATTACTGCATTATAAAGTATAATAAACCATGTCATAATATCCATTTGAGTATTTTACCAGAACTCACTAGAAAGGTTATCTGCGACTTATTAACTGGTGTGTAAATGAAAAACTGACCTTTATGTGAAAGATTCTAATATCTATATCTAACATATATTTGATTATTCACAGTGATTTTGCAATATGGACATGTCAGTGAAGCCTAGTGCTGGAAAATACTATAATTAAATTTTATTACAGATTTTTGAAAAAAATAGCTTATTTTGTAAATAATTTGTAAGAGTTTTCTGTAATATTTATTTTTTTATTTAAAAATTTTTTTAACATTTATTTATCACTGAGAGGCAGAGCATGAGAGGGGCAGAGAGAGGGGGAGACACAGAATCTGAAGCAGGCTCCAGGATCCAGCTGTCAGCACAGAGCCTTTCGTGGGGCTTGTACTCACCAACCAAGAGATCATGACCTGAGCCAAAGTCAGACGCTTAACTGACTGAGCCACCCAGGTGCCCCTGTAATATTTTAAAATAATGTTTAAGATTCATTCTTTCAATATTTTATTCATTAATTATCTTATTCAAGATAAATGTATTTTGAAGTTGAAGAAATTAATCAAAGAAAGATTAAGTATCTTAAGCAAGTCTAAACATTAAGAACTGATAGGGTAGTAGACCAATGATTTCAGCCTAATTAATGACACTCCAGACTCTCATCTTAAAACTATGTTTTAAATTTCTTTCGGAATTACATACAAAGGGAGAAGTTAGTAACTGGAAATAAATAAGCCAAATCACTATGTCAGTAGAAAGCTCTGTTTAGTAGTGATATAATTTTTGCTTATGACATTGAAAAAGTATCTTTTGAATTGCTTTTAAAAGATTTCTTATTGAAGTTAAAATAAAAAGCTATAGAGGACAAAAGAAAGAAGCCCCCTATTACTAATTGATATAATTTAGAGAATTTTTAACCAAGTTGCTAATGGAATGAACTCAAGTTCAACTTAGAATATTTAGATAGAAAACAGTAATTAAAAATTTTTTTTAATGTTAATTTTTTTTTTTTTTGAGAGAGAGAGAGAGAGAGAAAGTGGGGGAGGTGCAGAGAGAGGGAGACACAGAATCGGAAGCAGGCTCCAGGCACCGAGCTGTCAGCACAGAGCCCGACGTGGGGCTCGAACTCACGGACCATGAGATCCTGACCTGAGCCGAAGTCGGACGCTCAACCGAGTGAGCCACCCAGGCGCCCCAGAATACAGTAATTTTAAATATAAGTAAACTATTACAGGCATGAACAGCCTATGTGTAAAGCCTGATGTCACATATATACTATTAAAGATAATTTCTTGATCTTTGTGAGACTTAAAAATAATTTATTTCATCTATAATTGGCATTTTACCCTCAGTCTGTCTGCATTCAAGAACATAGTTTCTGAAGCTAATATTCTTTTTTTTTTTTTTTAAGTAATGAAAATTTATTAAACATTCCTGGGATGGTGGTTATTGCCTCCAAACCTGGAGGGAGGAACCAACACTGTAGGAAGGCTCTCAGAAATCACACTGTCCCAATAACTCTGGCCAACACAGGGAGAAGCAAAATCATTCCCCAGAAAATTGGGTCAGGCTTTGTTCATCCAAGAAGGGCTGGAGGTCAGATGTATAAGGGACAATCACATGATACTGGAGGGTGGGTGGGGGGATGGGTGGCGTGCTGGACCCCAAGCTGGATCCTTAAAAACCAGGGGAGAAACTGATTCACTTCTTCTCTGGGGGTGGAGTTCCTGATCACCAGGCTCATTTCTTACCCTTGATGAAGCTGTCACTGCCCCGGGTAAAACTTTCATCCTAATATTCTAATATTAGAATATTCATAGCTAATATTCTAACAGAAACTCTAAGTCATTGAAATTGGTCTTAAACTAAGTTTAGTCCTTCCATCTTAAGAACTGATTTTACTAGGTTTTCTGTATAGTTCTATATTTGTTAATGAAAGCTGTAGTAATACAGCCATAGATTATGTTGTTTACTTGCTGCTTCACTATTTTTGGTAATTCAGCATATTTCACCGAGAATTATTTGTGCTATTTGAATAGAATAGGTTAATTTTGGGGGGACCTGACTTCAACTCAGGTCATGATCTTAATGGTTCTTGGGTTCAAGCTCTGCATTGGGCTCTGTGCTGACAGCTTGGAGCCTGGAGCCTACTTTGGATTCTCTGTCTCCCTCTCTCTTTGCCCCTCCCCAACTTGTGCTCTGTCTCTATCTCAAAAATAAACATTAAAAAACAGAAAAATTATCAAGTTATGAGATTATTGTTGATGTAGCATGATTAACTGAACAATAGGCTTTATTTGGATTCCACCACTGAGGTTTAGTTTACGGTCCAGGATCCAATCTGGAATTGGTTTATTTCTCATCTTTCTGTGATAAGCAGAATACTACTTCTACACTCCACCAAGATGTTCATGTCCTAATCCCTATACCTGTGATTATGTTACTTTACGTGATAAAAGGGATTTTGCAATGATTAAAGCTATGATTGAAGGTATAGGCCTTGAGATGGGAAGATTACTATTGATTTTCAAGGTGGGCACATTCTTTCCATATGAATCCCCTAAAGCAGAGAACCTTTTGTGACTGTGGTCAGAAAGAGATATGAAAATAGAAGGAAGGTCAGAGAAATGTGATGTTGCTGGCTTTGACTGTGGAGATAATGGGCCAACAGCCAAGGAATGCAGGCAGCCTCTAAAAGCTATGGTCATGGACCTCCAGAAAGAGATTCAGTCTTACTGATACCTTATTTTAGCCTAGTGAGTATGACATTGAACTTTTGATTTTCAGAACAGTAAAATAATAAACTTGTGTTGTTTCAAGGTACTAAATTTGTGGTAATTTGTTATAGTAGTAATAGAAATCTAATTAGAATTCTCCAATATATTACAGCAACTTCAGTATCATATTTCATGACTGACATTGTTTTAGACGGAAGTTCAGTTATTTATAGGAGGTTTCTCACTTTTGATTTGTCTGAAGTTTTTTTTATTTTTTCCTTTCTCAAAACGAGATTGTGAAAGTACCACAGAAGTGATATATTCCTGTCTCTGAATAAATCAGGGATTACATGGTGTCATATTATCAATATGTGATATTAACCTTCAGCACTTGGTTAAACTAGTGCCTGCTAGAATTCTACACTATAAATTTACTTGTTTTCTCTCTATAACATAGTTTATAATTCTTTGAAACTAGATGTACATAATATATACTGTTTTAGCTTAAATATTTGTCTACTAATTTCTGCATCCATTGATATTCTAGCCTGTGAAAATTACTTCTTTGGTATTCTGCTGGTGATTTTCTAGTGATCATTCTTTCTACATTTTTAATGGGGAATTTCTATAAGGAAGAGTTACTCCTTTTCTTTTTTTTCCTTCCTCCCTTCGTCCTTCTTTCCCTCCCTCCCTCCCTCCATCCATCTATTATTAATATGGACTCATGGAGGTTTGTTTTATTTTTTGGGTTATAAAAAATAGTCATTTATTTTTATATTTTCATTACTCTGATATTTAAATCAGAAACCACAATTTTTACTGTACTTATTATCATTGTGCAAAATGAGCACAATGCCATAAAAGTGAGCACTCAAGAAAATAATTATTATTGCAGATTATTATTGATGATTATATTTTGAAGCAAGGTTAAATTAAGCGTGAGAATCCTAATGTAAGAGAAGGGTAGAATAGAATAAAGTTGAAAATCAAAAACATTTCCAAGCAACTGTGATATATTCTTATTCTTGAGGAACTTAAATCCTGGGCAGTCTAGTTTTACTGTCCTTCTTCTGCAGGACAGCCATGAATATCCTTGAATGTGCTTTTAGTATTGTTTTGTACTAGGGTCCTTGGTAATTTTACTCATTGTATCAAAGGTGTTCATGATGATGGCTTAGGATTTGAAATCCTAAAATATGTATTAGCTTGGGGGAAAAGATTTGAGTATTACAGGCACAGCACAATCATAAAATTTATTATCTATACTTAATTTAAAAACGATTTGAAATCAACAATATAAGAGTTAATTTTATAGGGTATACTCTTACATCTAACTTGAGACATGTTTGAAAAGGATTGTAATTTTAATTTTGGGAATCTAAAATTTAAGAAGAAAAAAAGCCCCCAAATTGCTGTTTTTCTTTTACGAGTTACACAGTGTAAATAGTCTAGTAATGTATTAAAAAGACTTTTAAAATCCAAATACCTTTTTTTTTTTTTTTTTAGCCCATACTACGTTTTAGAGAACCATCAAATTTTAATTTCTTTTAGGGGACAAAAAAACAACACTTTATCTTATTTTTTTAGTTATTTCTAGAATTGAGAGCTGAACTGTCTACACATGAAGTAATTTATTTCAGATAGCTATGATGTAAATATCACTTAAATACTATAACTTTAAACATTTTTTGCTAAAGTTACTTCAGTAAATATATTTTACTTCTGTATATTTTTATCTGTAGTATAGTTAACTTGGTATTGCTTTAAATTAATTGCTTAAATCTGATGTGGAATTAGAATGCACCAGCTAGATAAACAAACAAAGAAGTTTTGTCTCCCTGGAAAGATCTGAGTGGGGACCTAAGGAGGTTTTCTATGAATAAAGTACAGCTCAGAGAAATATTTTCCCATGCATTGTATTTGCCCCAAAGTGAACTACTTTCGTGTTTCAATGGGTGATCCTAATTCTAATGTACTTTTGGTTGGATGAATATGTCCTGTTTATCCCATACACATTTCATTAGTTTATTAAAGACTTGGTAGTAATAATTGAAAAAGGCTTAATTTTATTATATGAAACAGTTTTAATGCTTTCAGCATCTCAAAAATCAGTTACTGCATCTCTCTGCAACTCTGTACCTCAGGTGACTACAGCCTACCATACACAGTAGAACAGTATTGAGAGTGAAAAGGGATAAACGACTCTGACAAGTGAACACACAAGTAAACTTATGTACTATCCAAGTCCACCAAGTCAGATGATCATGCTACATATGCTCCTTTCATAATTAAAAATTTTTAATGTTTATTTATTTTTGAGAGACAGAATGAGAGTGGGAGAGGGGCAGAGAGAGAGGGAGACACAGAATCTGAAGCAAGCTCCAGGCTCCGAGCTGTGAGCACAGAGCCCGATGTGGAGCTCAAACTTACGAGCCCTGAGATCATGTCTGAATCGAAGTTGGATGCTCAACTGACTGAGCCACCCAGGCGCCCCATAACCATCTTTAATATTTTTCAGATTAATGTTCCAGTGAAGACAGTGATTTATATAAGGGATCAATTTTTTTTGCATTTAACATCAAGACTTTTTTATAAGAGGGAAGCTCTACCAGAGTTCCTCTAAGTGTTAATCGATTTTTTTCTATCAATTACCAGGAATTACGTTGCGCACAAGGCACCTATGTATTTCTCATTTAATTGTCAAACACATATATGAAGTGTTACGGTATTTTTTTTTCAGATGAGAAACATGAGACTCAGAGAATTTGTCTAATTTCTAAAGCTTCTGATAGAGCAGAATTTCAGATTGGCAGCCAGGTCCCATATTACTTCAAGTATTTATTGACAAATACCGTAGAAAAATTAGTATATTTAATTTATATTTTAGGTTTATTCTAAATATGTTTTTGTTTCTCCAATTTGAAGCCCATTTAATACTTTGTTAATGCTATGCACAACTTCATCGATAATTAATTTTTCAAAGAAAAAGAATATGTTAGCTAAGAGATTACGTCTGATTCCTAGGATCAGAAGTTGGCTCTGCTACCCACAAGTTTATGACCTTAGGAAAGTCACAACCTCTCTGTCCTGAGTTTCCTCATTCTGTGAACCCATCAAACAGGATCTATAGTTGTTTTGAAAAATAAATTAGTTAATGTAGATAAAGTGTTAGTATACATTATATTAACATAGGTAAAGTATTAATCATTACTATATTTCAATTGTTTAATGTTTATAAAAATATAAATTTATATGTGTTATATATGTTTGAGTACTTCATATATGTTTATAAATAATATGCTCATAAGTATATCCCTTTATATATGTTTATATGTATTTAACTATGTTTCTAAACAAATGTGAATTTAAATAGGAATCATTTATATCTATACTTACACTTATATATATAATATTTATATTTTTCCACATTTATAAAGTATAATACTTCATAATAAATCAGGAAATATATGGCAAATGCTAATCATTATTACTGTTTAGTTATTTTGTTCTTTAATTACTAGGAGAAATTCTATACGATCGACAAACTTAGAAGTTTCACTGTAGTATCATTTCTACATTACTGATAAAATGTTAATAACAGATCTTTCAGAGAATGGGACAAAGAGGAAATACTGTACTTGACTTAGATGTTGTGATAATTTACATATATACTTTGTTAAATCTTTATATCCTTAGTTAATTTCTTATTCCTTATAATATGACTTCATTAATGTCAGTGACCATATTTTTAAAATGCACAGTGTAGAACATTGCCTTTTGGAAAATTTTAATAAATTAAAATATCCATTGGTTATACTTTTTCTACATGCTTATCACCTCCAAACAAAAACTTGTAATTGTCATCATCAAGCTATTTTTATTGACTGTTCGCAATATACCCTTCATAAAACTTTTCAAAGTTGGCATAAAGTACAGGTAAAACAGAAATAAAATAAAGCTGGATATGTAGGGTATTAAGGCACTTCCCTGAGCTTACAGAATTACTAAAGGTATAGCTCTGATATAAACCCGTGTAAGCCACTGTCTTCCCACTGTGCTAATGTTATTCACAAAGAAAAGTTCACTTCAATAGATACAAAATAGGATCTCTAATGAACTATAAATGGCATACGAGAAGCAAATTGCATAATGCAAGAGTTGGTAATTTGGCCACAAAGTATATAAACTGGGTTCTCAATTCTCATATTTTTATGAAAGAGTACATATGAGTCAAATTTGCTTCTCTCATTAAAGCACAGAGCTTTATAAAGAGAACGTGTGTGGGGCGCCTGGGTGGCTCAGTCGGTTAAGCAGCCGACTTCGGCTCAGGTCATGATCTCGCGGTCCGTGAGTTCGAGCCCCGCGTCGGGCTCTGTGCTGACAGCTCAGAGCCTGGAGCCTGTTTCAGATTCTGTATCTCCCTCTCTCTGACCCTCCCCTGTTCATGCTTTGTCTCTCTCTGTTCCAAAAATAAATAAACGTTAAAAAAAAATTAAAAAAAAAATAAAGAGAACGTGTGTGTGAGAGAACAAAAGTTAGATGAAAAAATTACTGAGAATTTACTAAAACATTTTAAAATCATGTGTCTTAATCTGTGAGATGAATCTTGGTCACAATTTGGATACTACTTTTTATTTTACAGTTGAAGTAAAGAAAACCATGACATATATAATAAATAGGTTGCCCAGGGTCACATGAAAAATTTTACCAAATTCTAGTTGAGAGCTCGACTTTCCTTGACATTTTTATTTTTAAATTTTTATTAGAGAGTGGGAGAGAGGGGAAGAGGGAGAGAGAGAAAGAATCTTAAGCAATCTCCACAGTCAGCTCAGACCCCACATGGGGCTTGATCACAAGACTCTGGGATCATGAACTGAGCCAAAATCAAGAGTTCAACACTCAACCGAGTGAGCCATCCAGATGCCTCCCCCTTATTAATTTTTACCCTTGACATTAAAGAGTAGTTCCTTTTCTTATTCCTAGTATATCTCTTATAAATTCTTATTGTAACTTAGAGATATATGTTACATGCATAACAGTATATGCAGAAATTCAAATACTTATAAAATATACCCGACAACCATGCTTTTTATTTGACCTAAATATACTAATGTGTCAGCTCCAATAAGTCATAATCAGTATGTAATGATTTTACTCATGTTCTTAGAGCCAATAAATGTTTTTATTTATGTAGGAGTTTTGTATGTCACATGTTTATTGAATAAGTGATTTGTTTAAAAGCAGAAGTTCATGGAACATTAATATATTTTTTCTTGGCTTCAAAGTGAAACTCCTGTAAACATTTGCATAAACTGAGTAAATGCTATTTTTTTATCTTGTTTTATTTTTTATTTTTTAAATTTACATCCAAATTAGTTAGTATATAGTGCAACAATGATTTCGGGAGTAGATTCCTTAGTGCCCCTTACCCATTTAGCCCATCTCCCCTCCCACAACCGCTCTAGTAACCCTCAGTTTGTTCTCCATATTTATGAGTCTCTTCTGTTTTATCCCCCTCCCTGTTTTCATATTATTTTTGTTTCTCTTCTCTTATGTTCATCTATTTTGTCTCTCAAAGTCGTCATATGAGTGAAGTCATATGATTCTTGTCTTTCTCTGACTAATTTCACTTAGCATAATACCCTACAGTTCCATCCACGTGATTGCAAATGGCAAGATTTCATTCTTTTTGATTGCTGAGTAATACTCCATTGTATATATGTGTGTGTGTGTGTGTGTGTGTGTGTGTGTATATATATATATATGTGTGTGTGTGTGTGTATGTGTGTGTGTGTATGTGTGTGTATATATACACCACATCTTCTTTACCCATTCATCCATTGAGGGACATTTGGGCTCTTTCCATACTTAGACTATTGTTGGTAGTGCTGCTATAAACATGGGGATGCATATGTCCCTTTGAAACAGCACACCTGTATCCTGTGGATAAATGCCTAGTAGTGCAATTGCTGGGTTGTAGGGTAGGTCTATTTTTAGTTTTCTGAGGAACCTCTATACTGTTTTCCAGAGTGGCTGCACCAACTTGCATTCCCACCAACAATCCAAAAGAGATCCTCTTTCTCCGCATCCTCACCAACATCTGTTGTTGCCTAAGTTGTTACTGTTAGCCATTCTGACAGGTGTGAGATGGTATCTCATTGTGGTTTTGATTTGTATTTCCCTGATGATGAGTGATGTGGAGCATTTTTTCGTGTGTCGGTTGGCCATCTGGATGTCTTCTTTGGAGAAGTGTCTATTCATGTCTTTTGCCCATTTCTTCACTGGATTATTTATTTTTTGGGTGTTGAGTTTGATAAGTTCTTTATAGATTTTGGATACTAACCCTTTATCTGATATGTCATTTGCACATATCTTCTCCCATTCTGACGGTTGCCTTTTAGTTTTGCTGATCGTTTCCTTTGTTGTGCAGAAGCTTTTCATTTTGATGAGGTCCCAGACGTTTATTTTTGCTTTTGTTTCCCTTGTGTCCAGAGACATGTTGAGTAAGAAGTTGCTGCGGCCAAGATCAAACAAGTTTTTGCCTGCTTTCTCCTTGAGGATTTTGATGGCTTCATGTCTTTCATTGAGGTCTTTCATCTATTTTGAGTTAATTTTTGTGTATGATGTAAGACAGTGGTCCAGGTTCATTCTTCTGCATGTCGCTGTCCAGTTTTCCCAGCGCCACTTGCTGAAGAGACTGTCTTTATTCCATTGGATATTCTTTCCTGCTTTGTCAAAGATTAGTTGGCCATACGTTTGTGGGTCCATTTCTGGGTTCTCTATTCTGTTCCATTGATCTGAGTGTCTGTCCTTTTGCCAGTACCACACTGTCTTGATGATTACAGCTTTGTAGTGTAGCTTGAAGTCTGGGATTGTGATGCCTCCTGCTATGGTTTTCTTTTTCAAGATTTCTTTGGTGATTTGGGGTCTTTTCTGGTTCCATACAAATTTTAGGATTATTTGTTCCAGCTCTATGAAGAACGCTGGTGTTATTTTGATAGGGATTGCATTGAATATGTAGATTGCTTTGGGTAGTATCGACATTTTAACAATATTTGTTCTTCCTATCCAGGAGCATGGAATCTTTTTCCATTTTTTTGTGTCCTCTTCAGTTTCTTTCATAAGCTTTCTATAGTTTTCAGCATATAGATTTTCACCTCTTTGGTTAGATTTATTCCTAGGTATTTTATGGTTTTTGGTGCAACTGTAAATGGGTTCCATTCCTTGATTTCTCTTTCTCTCACTTCATTGTTGGTGTATAGGAATGCAACCGATTTCTGTGCTTTGGTTTTATATCCTGCAACTTTGCTGAATTCATGAACCAATTCTAGCAGGTTTTTTTGGTGTAATCTTTTGGGTTTTCCATATAGAGTATCATGTCATCTGTGCAGAGTGAAAGTTTGACCTCCTCCTGGCTGATTTAGATGCCTTTTATTTCTTTGTGTTGTCTGATTGCAGAGGCTAAGACTTCCAATACTATGTTGAATAACAGTGGCGAGAGTGTCTTGTTCCTGACCTTAGGGGGAAAGCTCTCAGTTTTTCCCCATTGAGGATGATATTAGCGTTGGGTCGTTCATACATGGCTTTTATGATCTCGAGGTATGCTCCTTCTATCCCTACTTTCTTGAGGGTTTTTATCGAGAAAGGATGCTGTATTTTGCCAAATGTTTTCTCTGCATCTATTGAGAGGATCATATGGTTCTTGTCCTTTCTTTTCTTGATGTGATGAGTCACGTTAATTGTTTTGCAGATATTGAACCAGCCCTGCATCCCAGGTATAGATCCCACTTGGTCGTGGTGAATAATTTTCTTCATGTATTGTTGGATCCGGTTGGTTAATATCTTGTTGAGGATTTTTGTATCCATGTTCATCAGGGAAATTGGTCTATAGTTCTCCTTTTTAGTGGGGTCTCTGCCTGGTTTTGGAATCAAGGTAATGCTGGCTTCATAGAAAGAGTTTGGAAGTTTTCCTCCCATTTCTATTTTTTGGAACAGTTTCAAGAGAATAGGGGTTAACTCTTCCTTAAATGTTTGGTGGAATTCCCCTGGAAAGCCATCTGGTCCTGGACTCCTGTTTTTTGGAAGATTTTTTATTACAAATTCGATTTCCTTACTGGTTATGGGTCTGTTCAAATTTTCTATTTCTTCCAGTTTCAGTTTTGTAGTGTATATGTTTCTGGGTATTTGTCCATTTCTTCCAGATTGCCCATTTTATTGGCATATAATTGCTCATAATATTGTCTTATTGTTTTTATTTCTGTTGTGTTGATTGTGATCTCTCCTCTTTCATTCTTGATTTCATGTATTTGGGCCCTTTCCTTTTTATTTTTGATCAAACTGGCTAGTGGCTTATCAGTTTTGTCAATTCTTTCAAAGAACCAGCTTCTGGTTTCATTGATCTGTTCTGGTTTTTTTAGTAGCATTAATTTCTGCTGTAATCTTTATTATTTCCTGTCTTCTGCTGGTTTGGGGTTTTGTTTGCTGTTGTTTTTCCTGCTCCTTAAGGCATAAGGTTAGGTTGTGTATCTGAGATCTTTCTTCCTTCTTTAGGAAGACCTGGATTGCTATATACTTTCTTCTTTTGACCGCCTTTGCTGTGTCCCAGAAGTTTTGGGTTGTGGTGTTATCATTTTCATTGACTTCCATATACTTTTAATTTCCTCTTTAACTTCTTGGTTAGTGCATTCATTCTTTAGTAGGATGTTCTTCAGTCTCCAAGTATTTGTTACCTTTCCAAATTTTTTCTTGTGGTTGATTTCCAGTTTCATAGCATTGTCATCTGAAAATATCCTGGATATGATCTTCATCTTTTTTACTTGATGAGGGCTCATTTGTGTCCCAGTATGTGGTCTATTCTGGAGAATGTTCCATGTGCACTGGAGAAGAATGTATATTCCACTGCTTTAGGGTGAAATGTTCCAAATATATCTGTCAAGGCCATCTGGTCCAGTGTATCATTCAAAGCCATTGTTTCCCTGTTGATTTTCTGATTAGATAATCTGTCCATTGCTGTCAGTGGGGTGATGAAATCCCCTACTATTATGGTATCATTATCAATGAGTTTCTTTATGTTTGTGATTAATTGATTTATATATTTGGATACTTTCATATTTGGTGCCTAAATGTTTACAATTGTTAGGTCTTCATGGTCGATTGACCCCTTAATTATGATATAATGCCCTTCTTTGTCTCTTGTTACACAGTCTTTATTTTAAAGTCTGGATTGTATGAGGTAAGTATGGCTACTCTTTCTTTTGTTGACCATTAGCATGATAGATGGTTCTCCATCCCCTTATTTTCAATCTGAAGGTGTCTTTAGGTCTTAAGTGGGTCTCTTGTAAACAGCATATAGATGGATCTTATTTTCTTATCCATTCTGTTACCCTATATCTTTTGATTGGAGCATTGAGTCCATTGATGTTTAGAGTGAGTACTGAAAGATATGAATTTATTGCCATTATGATGCTTGTAGAGTTGGAGTTTCTGGTGGTGTTCTCTGGTCCTTTCTAACCTTTGTTGCTTTTGGTGTATACACACACACACACACACACACACACACACAAATATATATATTTTTTCATCTTTTCTCCCCTCAGAGAGTCTTTTCAGGGCTGGTTTAGTGGTCACAAACTCCTTTAATTTTTATTTGTCTGGGAAACTTTTTATCTCTGCTTCTATTTTGAATGACAGCCTTGCTGGATAAAGAATTCTTGGCTGCATATGTTTCTGATTCACCACATTGAATGTATCCTGCCACTCCTTTCTGGCCTGACAAGTTTCTGAGGATAGGTCTGCTGCAGACCTTATCTGTGTTGCCTTGTAGGTTAGGGGCTTTTTTCCCCTTGCTGCTTTCATGATTCTCTCCTTGCCTGAGAATTTTTTGAATTTGGCTATAATATGCCTTGTTGATGGCTGGTTTTTGTTGAATCTAATGGGGGTCCTCTGTGTTCCCTGGATTTTCATGTCTGTGTCTTTCCCCAGGTTAGGAAAGTTTTCTGCTATGATTTGCTCACATAACCCTTCTACCCCTATTTTTTCTCTTCCTATTCTGGGACCCTATGATTCTGATGTTCCTTTTCATGAGTCACTGATTTCTCTAATTCTTAAATCATGTTCTTCTGCCTTAATCTCCCTCTTTTTTTCTGCTTCATTACTCTCTATAAGTTTGTCCTCTATATTGCTGATTCTTTGTTCTGCCTCATGCATCCTTGCTGCTGCGGCATCCATTTGAGAATGCAGCTCAGTTATACCATTTTTTATTTCATCCTGACTAGCTTTTACTTCTTTTGTCTCCACAGAAGGGGATTCTAATCTATTTTTGAATGCAACTAGTATTCTTATTTTCATGATTCTAAATTCTGGTTCAGACATCTTGCTTGTATCTGTGTTGGTTAAATCCCTGGCTATCATTTCTTCATGCTCTTTCTTTTGGGGTGAATTCCTTCATTTTGTCATTTTGAAGGGAGAAAAGTAATTAATGAGGTAGAAAAATTAAAATTAAATTAAAATTAAAAAATATTTAAAAAATTAAACACACACACACACAAATCTAATAAATGATGCTAGATCTAGGTGTGTTTTGGGCTGGGTGTTGAAAGTGATTTGACAGATTAGGGAAAAAACGGGGAGAAAAAAAAGGAAATCATTGAGAATTTGAAAAAATGAATACACTGATGTAGACTGAAATGAGATGATGGGAGTAAAATTGAATTTGAAAAATATACACAAAAGTAAAAACAGTGGAATAAAAATTAAAGAAACATATTTTTAATAAAAATTAAAAATAAAAATGAATTTTTTTCTTTCCGTATTCAAAAAAAAAGAAAAGAAACGATAAAGAGAAAAAAGGAAAAAAAAAGGAAATGCTTAAAATTTTGAAAAAGTAGACTAAATAAAATGGTGGAAGTAAAATAGAATTAAAAAATTACATAAAAGCAAATAATATAGTAAAAAATTAAAGAAGAATATTTTTAATAAAAATTGAAAATAAAAATGAATTTTTCTCTTTCTGTATTCAAGAAAAGGAAAAGAAGTGAAAAAGCGAAAAAAAAATTGAATAGTTGGACCTGCTGACAGGTTGAAATACGACTGAAATTACTTCATTTTCCCCTAGAAGTCAGACTATGAAGCGCTTTATAGTCTATAAACTAAGTAGGCGGTGAGACTTGTGTTCTTGAAGAAGCAGGTTGGCCCAGTTGGTTGGGGCTTAATGTAACTGCTCCGTTCTCCACGAGATGGCAGTGCTAGCCTACTGAGGTGGATTGTCGTGGTGCCCATAGGTGCATATGCACATGCATGGTAGCTGTGAAAATGGCGTCACCCAGCTACCCAGTCTCTACTATGGGAACTCTGTTCTCCCCAATCAGCAATCGCACACCTGTCCTCTGTCTTCAGCTTTCGTCCACTCTCCGCTTCTTCACCCTCCGTGACCAGGCCCTAGCAGTACCTCTCTCCCAAGTTTTGTCTCAGATGCGGCTGTCTTCCCCGGCCCCTTACTTCTGAAGGGCTGTGGCTTTGACCCATTCCGCCCCTCTGCGTGAGGGTCTTACTGAGCAATGGCTGAATGCCGGCTGTACCCAGGAACACTTGCAGGACCCTGTTGTTCCTGGTGCCCAAGACTGTGGCCAGGTGCTAGCCCACCCTAGAAAATGCTCGCAAGATAGTGTAGCAGCAGCTTTTCAGGGATTATGGAAAATCACAACACACATCTGGCACCAGGCTTCATCTTTAACTACCTTGTTCCAGCACCAGCGATGTGGCTGTTCTCTGGCGTCTGCTGGGACCGGGTGGCTTCAACAGTCTCTACCAAGTGCCCTCACAGCAGTGGAACCGCTTTTCCCCGTGTGGCCTGAGAACCTCCCGGAACCCACTCTGTTCCTGTGTATTCACCCTTCCCACCAGAGCACCGTCAGTTATGGAGCTGCGGGGTTGCAGCCTTTGCGCTCCCCTTGTTTACAGTCTTAATAGAATTTAAACCCTCTCCTTTCTCCTTTCTCCCTTTTTAGTTTTGTCCTTGTGACTGTTTCCAATTTTCAACTTTCTCCCCAGCTGCTTTTAGGGAGGGGTGTTTTTCCCATATACTCCCCCGCTCCCAGTCTCCGTCCTCTCTCCACCTGCAGAAGCGCCTCCCTACCTGCTGCTGGCTTTTCTCTCCCCAAGTTCACCTCTCCACGCCATGTACCTGCTGAATTCTGTGGTTCAGGTTGTGCAGATTGTTGTGTTAATCCTGCAATCAGTTTTCTAGGTGTGAGGGATGGTTTATTGTTGGTCTGGCTGCATTTCATGGACGTGAGACATAACAAAACACTTCCATGCTCTTCCACCATCTTGGCCCACTGAATAAATGGTATTAACTATAATTTGACCTCATTTAGAAAGATTAAGTAAGCTATAATCTTTGAAATTTTATTAAGTATAGTCTCTGAATTAAGAGAGAATTTCTACAGTTGCTAGCTGTGTGACCTTAGAAAATTTACTTAAACTTTCTGTGACTAGTCATCCATCTATAGCTTGGGAAGGATAATAGTACTGGAGAGACCTGTCATAAATAAAAGGTTAATTCATGTAAAGGGCTCAAAAAACTGCATATTTTTGTCCATTTTTTCTTTTAAATTTGATGTAGCATATGCCTTTGTAAGGCTTTTTTATAGGTATTCATTAAATACCTTTTAATGAGGTTAGACTGCTTGCAAACTGTTGGCATTTTGAGTTTGCATTAGTACTTTCCTTTCTTGCTGAATTGCTGCCATTTTCTTGAATTGTGATTGTCATACAAGGAGAAAAAATAGTCTGTCCTCTAGTCTGTCATGACACTCATGCAATCAGTGTTGGAGGAAGTGGTCTACATGTCATGGTGACGTGCTTAAGTCAGCTCTGCCTCTAGCAATATCCACCACACAATATATCTGCAGCTGATACAGGTTTCTTTAGTGGAAAGAAGTTTTGTATTGTCAGATAGTAATGTTGACTTGCTAATGTTAATTCACCTATGTACCCTAGGAAGTTACAAGCAATTGACCTACATCTCTTAATATGTTCGAATTGCTATACAATTTATATATGTATTACAATTACTATTTCTCTCCTTTTCCTTTTTGTGAAACGTGGTTTTATTCATCAGTCAACCTGGATCTTATGGCACAACTAGAAAGCAGTACACAGCAGTATGCTTTAATGCCACTTTAAAATGTTTTCTCCTCAAGTTACTCTAAGTTACATTTCAAAGGACTACCCAAAAATAGTTATATTTTCAAGGCCCTAATCTATCCATAGGCTTCGTCTGAGATACCAAATTTCTCTGAAAGTACTGAACTCAGTTCAATTTTTATAAATCCTATTCATTGTCCATTTGAGATAATCCCAAAGACCTGGCAGAGTTTATGCAAGATATAAACAGTGAAGGAGTATGTATTCCCTTTGCGCAAAAAGGTTAAAATAGAGAAAAACAATATCTTTGCAAGATAAACATGAAACTTATTAAAAATGAAGGCCATATTAAGTAGAAGAATGAGTACAAAAGTAAATATTGGATTCATTTAAAAGAATATCTGACAAGGTTTCTTAAAGAGATAGAACTTGGGAGTACATAAGCCTGTGCCAAGGTGCTTCAAATCTACATCAGTTTCACCTTGCTTTTAATATATTTCATGTGATAATTTTGATTTACTTTTGCTGCCAAGGAAACATTAATTCTATATCAACCTTTTGAAAAATAATCAATTATTCTTACTGGACTCAAGCCCAGTAGTGCTTTTTCATTTAAATGTAATATTGAATAAAAAGATAGAGATAGAGGAGAACCAATATGAATTTTCTTCATGAGAATTAATGATAAATTTTATTCAATAGATATAAACACTACTCAGCTTACAAGTTTCATTTTTAAAAATTTTACTATAAAATTGTGTGTGTTATTAAACAGCATTGTGCTTTAACTGAATGGATATATCCTAGTTCTGTTTTCTTACTGAACAAGGACATTTTGAATGTGTTGTATTATAGATGTGGTTGGTAATGGATTTACTTTTCATGTTAAAAATACCAAGATATTTCCATATTAGGTGGTATTCAGTAGCACTTAAAATGCAATATTAAGTTATTACTAAAATCTGTGTATTCCATAGTTATTGTTTAATCAATGAAATATTTTACCCTGTCCCCCCTGCCCTCACATTTTCATCCCTTAAATTCTCTCTTTTGCTCGCAATATTTTCTTCAGTAACCCTATAATTGTTACAAATAGTATTAATATAAGATCAAATATAATTTCTCCTAAATCTTTCAGATTAGGAGCTCTCCTAAAATTAATAGATCTATTATATTTACAAGCTAGCTTACCAGACTTTCTTAGCAGGCTCTCTCTGTTATTATTCTTGCTGCTGAGTGTGTTAATTCATCATTCTTTTTCTGTCAGCTGTCTGCACTGTTAGTTGATTTCCAAAATGCCTGAAGGGTGCACTGTCAGCTGCAGATACCTGAGTCAACATGGTAATATCAGTTGATTTCATTCTAGGCAGTACACACACACACACACACACACACACACACGCACACACATCTGCACACAGTATACCTTTGTAGAGGTACTTGGCACATTTCAAAATATAACCTTTTGTTATTGCATTTAAGTGCCTGAAGCAGCACAGAATTTTCACAATAGTATTTCTGCCCCTCAATTATTTTTTTAATTCTAAAAGTTTTTGGAACAGATATTCCCTAAGAGTCACATTAAAAAAAAAAAAAAAAAAAAACTTAATTCTCTCAATACTTGAATAGCTTGCTAAGGCATCTGGTCTCTGCATTGTCCCACTTTTGTGTGCACTTCAGCGAATGAAGAAGCTGTACTTATTTGGGAAACACATTCAGTGAATCAGTAGGGTGTACCATATAGGCACATCTTACTAATTTGGAATTTAAGTTAAAAAGTAAACTCTCTTTATGGTATAAAAAGAAGGAGAAATGGTAGATGGAACCAGGCGCAGATATTGAATCTAAAGAAATTCAAGGTCCCAAAGCAAGTTAAAGTCTGTTGGTACCTCCATCCTGTCCCCCCTCACAGTTTCATCCCTTAAGTTCTCTCTTCAGCCCTCAATATTTCTTTCAGTAACCCTGTAATCAGTTAAATGGGCAGTCATGCTAAACATACACGGTTATCATGGACTGATTTGCTTCTATCCTTGCTTTACAGTATTTTCCCCCGGCAATGGCTCAAATCCATATCTGAGAATATTCATATCACTTTGAAAATCACACAATTCTGAGAATTCAAGTATCTGAGCATTTACTATGCTGTGATTAACATTAGTTAAGTATTATCATGACAAGTAAGTCTTCCTCTAGGACCCAGGAATCAAAGGTCCTGTTTGTTCTACTTGATGTCAACTCGCATGGCAAGAAATATTAGAAATTATATTAGCATGTGTCATGGTTTAGTCAGCGACTCATATAAGTAAATCTTTTTTTATTTTGAAATTATTTTGTGGATAAGTAAGTAATATTTGGGCAAATATTTGGACAATTTCTGTAGTTGTACCTACTACTAAGTGAAATATCACTTCTTTTTGTGGAATAAGAATCTTATACTCACTAACTGAAGTATATGAAGCCTGGCAATGATAACCATGTTTATCTTGATTTTATATATAGTTTTAGTTATAAATTCAGAGATTCAATTTATTATCTCATATATTTGAGAGCATAGTCACTTTAGTCTCTCAAACAGTATATAGAATATACCTCTCTCCATTATAAGCAGAATTTTTTGGACAAGAATGTATTGGGGCATTAGGAGAACACCTTTAAAGTACTAGCAAGGGGTATAGTCAGAAGGTGGGTTCAGGTTTCCAGATTTTGAGTAGCAAACACAAGCAGCAGGATCTAGGGCAGGATGTGCCATGGGGCACAGAAGAAAGCAAACTGGAAGTATTTTTAACACAGGAAACCAGATCCAAAAAGAAAATCAAAAGTATGAACACAGAACAGTGGATCCAGTGACTGTGCAGAAACCAGGGTCAGGGGAAACACCTAAAGCCCCAGATTTCAGGCACATGTAGGCTAGAGATAAAAATTCATCGACGAGAAAAAAGTACACGGGTGTCTGAAATTTGTTTTATGCTGATTGGTTGGTGTTTCCTCCTTTGCTAATTCTGGCTTATATGTTCATTACTAGAAGTTGAGTCTGTCTTTCTCTTTGAAATGTTCTGATCTGTAATATTGTAGTAAAGAACAGTTTTTCTGTAATCTTAATGCAAAATGGTTTATAAGAGTAATCTAACTTGTTTAAAAATACCATATGATTTCACTTATATGTGGAATTTAAGAAAGAAAACAAATGAGCAAAGGGAAAAAGAGAGATGCGAACCAAGAAACAGACTCTTAACTACAGAGAACAAGCTGACGGTTACCAGAAGGGAGGTGGGTGGGGAGATGGATGAAATAGGTGATGAAGATTAAGGAGTGTACTTGTGATGAGCACTGGATGTTGTATGGAAGTGTTGAATCACTGTGTTGTACACCTGAAGCTAACATTACACTGTATGTTAACTAATTGGAATTTAAACTTAAAAAAATCATTGCCATAAACAGTGTATTATTTTATCAGCCTTTAGTTGGAATGTGCTTGTATATGTTATGTATATTTTATATGAACCTCTATTCAATTAAATTCATAGATGCATGCCTTTACTAACATGTATTTTGCAAGCATGAATCATTAGACCTATTCAGATGTGATTGTATTTTTCTTTGATGGTAAAAGTTTTGTTTCCTAAGCTGGGGAAATAGACATTAATGGCATAGGCAACTAACATTTCAGTTCATATTCTGAATGAGTTATATTCAAGATCATAACTAAGAAATACCTTATAAATGATTGTAATTTAAGAAAGGTTCATAATTCACTTTTTGAAAGTCTATCATTCTTTTTTTTTCTTCTTTGTAGAAACCTGTACTTTTTTCTCAAGGTCATACAGCTCTGTATCAGATAGCAGCAGAGCTTCAGCAATAACATCAGATGCCATCGTAGATTAATGTAAGTGAATATTTTTTTTTTTGCAATTTTTATAGTTTCTCTCCTTTGCACCCATTTTGACAGGGAACAATGTTGGGTTCAATGCCGGATGCCCTAGAGGTGCCCTAGAGTTATTTTAACGAATTCAATTTGCTTTGCTTTTCATGTAAGAACAGCTTTTCTTCTTAGATATTTTTGAGGTATAGGAGAAACTATTCTTACATAAAATGTTTTAAAAAGTTTACTCTTTATATAAACTTTCATTATAGAATCGTAGAATTTTAAAACTAGAGACCATAGAGATCATCAATTCCAGGTTTTTCAGCTTTATAATGTTAAAAAAATCTATTTATCACTCATTTCTGTTCTTGCTTTTCTTTATTAATGTAGTGATTCTTGCCAACTTTTCTCACTTCTATTCCGTCTTTATGTCAGTAGTGGAGAGTTTAACTAGTTTGCTTGCTTGTATATATTTTGAATTACAAAACACTGGAGTAGTCCAACTTTTTATTGTACAAATAAAGAAATGCCCAGGTACAGAAAGTTTAGTTAACTGCCCAAGAGCACACACATATCTGGTAGCTGAGGTAGACTGAGAATTTCCTAAGGGTTCACAAGTGCAGGGCCCTTTCCCCCACTGAACCCTTACTCTATTTTCTTCCTGTTATTCTTTCCCCACAACCTTTTCAATTTGTTGATTAAAAATTCTGGTTCACCCCTATCCATTTTTCTTCTTTGTGCTTGCTATTTGATTTTTATTTTATCTTTATTTGCTTTTTTAAAAAATTTCGATTAATTTTCGATATTTATATTCTCAATGCCAGAGTCCATATAAAAGCTAAATCAGATTATGATTCACATATCATTTAATGCCCCAATTCCAGTTTTATCCCCAGTGTCCTAGATGATTTGAACACTGTCTCCCAAGCAGTTGTGTGCAATGGGAAAGAGTTAAAGCTCTAGTTTCACAGCAGACTCCCTGGGTAGAACTCTGATGTCTTTATTTACCATATAATCTTGGTTTAATAAGCTGCTCTGTTGCACAATTACCTCATCTATAAAATGTGCATAATAATTTTACCTGTCTCATAGTTCACAGTATTAAATGGATCAATGTGTAAAGTGCTTAGAACAGGGCCTGATAAATAGGGATCACTTAGTAAGTAGTACCTGTTTTGATAACTTCCTCTTGGTATTATCATCTAGCCACACTCCTTCTTTCTATTATTTGAGCACTCTTTCCTAAGCTTTCTTTTTTCTTTTCTTTTCTTTTTTTTAAGAGAGAGCACACAAGTGTGCCAGCTTGGAAGGAGCAGAGGGAAAGGGAAAGAGAGGACCCCCTAGTGTGGATCCAACCCAGGGCTTGATCTTGCGACTGTGAGATCATGACCTGAGCTGAAATCAAGATCAGAGGCTTAACTGATTGAGCCACCCAGGTGGCCCTTCTTTCCTAAGCTTTTAACTCTCAAGATTTCACTCTTCATTTAACTTTCTTAATCAAGTGCTTCATGGGTTTTCCATCTTCTTGACTTAAGAGTTTCAATTTACAGATTTTCAGATCTTACCTGATTCCCAAATATCACATCCATTTATTTTTTTGTCACATTAAAACCTTTTCATTTTTCTCATATCAAATTTTGGAACTGATGTTTTTTGTTTGTTTATTTATTTATATAAGTACCTTTATGTTGTACATTCATGAGAATGATGAAATGGTCTACAGTAATTCCAACTCATTAGAGTAGCTTAAAAGTAGATACTCATTATCCAAAACGTATAAAGAATTTATAAAACCTAACACTCAGAAAACAAATAGTCCAATTAAAATTGGGCAGAAGAAAGAATAGACATTTTTCCAAAGAAGACATACAGATAGCTAACAGACACATAAAAAGATGCTCAACATCACTCATCATCAGGGAAATACAAACCAAAATGACAATGAGGTATCACCTCACACCTGTCAGAATAGCTAAACTTAACAACATAGGAAACAACAGGCATTGGTCAGGATGCAGAGAAAGGGGAACTTTCTTGCATTATTGGTGGGAATGCAAATTGGTGCAGTCACTCTAGAAAACAGTATGAAGGTTCCTTAAAAAGTTAAAAATAGAAATACCCTATGATCCAGCAATTTCACGACTAGTTATTTGGCCAAAGAATACAAAAATACTAATTTTAAGGGATTTGTGCACCCCGATATTTATAGCAGCATTATCAACAATAGCCAAATTATGGAAAGAGCAAAATGTCCATTGACTGATGAATGGATAAAGAAGACGTGGTATAGAGATATAATGGAATATTAGTCATCAAAAAGAATAAGTTTTCGTGTTTCCAGTGACGTGGATGGAGCTAAAGAGTGTTATACTTAGTTAAATAAGTCAGAGAAAGACAAATAACATGGTCTTATTCATATGTGGAATTTAAGAAACAAAACAAATGAGCATAGAGAAATAAAGAGAGAGACAAAACCAAAAAAACAGACTCTTAACTATAGAGATCAAACTGATGGTTACCAGAGGGGAGGTGCATGGGGAGGATGAGTGAAATAGGTCATGGGGGTTAAGGAGTGCATTCATTGTGATGAGCACCAGCTGACGTATGGAAGTGTTGAATCACTGTATATTAACTAATATTACAGTGTATGTTAACTAACTGGAATTTAAATAAAAATTTAAAGAGTAGCTACTCATCATCAGAGTTTGAATAAGCATAGAGTAGTAGACCTACAAAACTGCTGTCAAATGAATGAGTTTATTGTTATTTTTCTTGTAAATATTTTACCTTAAAAGCCATCAATTTATCAGATATTACTCTGTCGATCTCTGAAAAATACAAATAGAAAGGTGACTAAATTTAGATAATTTAAGAATAAAGGAGAATCAATTGAAGAATTGAGACAGGTAATAGAATTCCTTTCAGAAGAAGAATTTTTTCTCTCTTGCTATTTGGTGTGACTTCAACAGTTCTTTATATTGGTGTCTGGTACCGAGCCTTGTTTGGCTTGCAGTGAAGAAAAGAAGTACAGCGAGATAAACTGCTTTTGGACTTTGCAGTTGGATGTGTGTTTTCTCCTGAAGATGCTAGAATAACGTCCCCAGTGAAGATTTCACAGTATGTGTATAGACACACTAATAATGATTAATATTATGACCTAAAAACATACACAGTGAGTTGTACATTTTATGAGTTCAGTAACATGTTGATGGAATAAAGGAATGAATCAGATGGACTAAAAAGCAAAAACAGATCCATTTTGCCTAGATATTCTTATATTTTAAAGAAGCATAATACTTTTTTCCATAATAACCCATTGTATAAATTTAGAGGTATATTTTCTTCTAACTTTCTAAGTTATGATTATGTAAACTCTAATTTTAGAGTGCTGCATATTTCTCAATATGAACTATGCATTTTTACAAATAAGGGGTTCATTTGTGTGTTGAAATATTAGATATAAAAGTAAAGTGACAATGTAGAGTGGCAACTATATGTTTAATCTGTTATATAAGAAGTTGGAATATTTTTTAAATAACACAAAAATCATGAAACCTTGGTGTTTTCCTCTTTGATATATTAGGTCCTTTGCTTATTTGCTTTATTCACATATACAAAACATAATCACATATTATTTCATATGATAAAATGGTCAAATTATCTTTATTACTCAATTCTGTAGGTTTGTTATTTTCAAATTTCTTTGCTTTACTGATTTTAGTTTTCCTTTAGTAGTTTGTTAAATATATTTTATAATTTTTTATTATAAAATATATTTTCTCTCATTTGTATAATTTTTATATGAATAATTTAATCTCAATGTGAGCAATAATTAAACTGTAAAAAATTATTAGAGACATGTTTTTTATTTATTTTTTAATTTTTTTTTGAGAGAGAGACAGAGAGAGAGAGACAGAGAGAGAGAGAGAGAGAGAGAGAGAGAGAGAGAGAATGAGTGGGGGAGGGGCAGAGAGAAAGGGAGACACAGAATCCAAAGGAGGCTCCAGGCTCTGAGCTGTCAGCACAGAGCCTGAAGGGGGGGCTCCAACCCACGAACTATGAGATTATGACCTGAGCTGAAGTCAGAGGCTTAACTGAGCCACTTAGGCACCATGAGTGACATGTTTTTTGTTTTTTTTTTAAGTATGGGTTGACAGATACCATATGTTTTCACTCTTTTTTTTTTAATTTTTTTTTTTTAACGTTTATTTATTTTTGAGACAGAGAGAGACAGAGCATGAACAGGGGAGGGGCAGAGAGAGAGGGAGACACAGAATCTGAAACAGGCTCCAGGCTCTGAGTTGTCAGCACAGAGCCCGATGCGGGGCTCAAACCCACGGACCGTGAGATCATGACCTGAGCTGAAGTCGGACGCTTAACCGACCAAGCCACCCAGGCGCCCCACCATATGTTTTCACTCTTATGTGGATCCTGAGAAACTTAACAGAAGACCATGGGGGAGGGGAAGGAAAAAAAAAAAGTTAGAGAGGGAGGGAGCCAAACCATAAGAGACTGTTAAAAACTTAGAATAAACTGAGGGTTGATGGGCGGTGGGAGGGAGGGGAAAGTAGGTGATGGGCATTGAGGAGGGCACCTGTTAGGATGAGCACTGGGTGTTGTATGGAAATCAATTTGACAATAAATTTCATATTAAAAAAATAAAGTATGGGTTGATACTTTAAGATTATAGAATGTACAAGGATGCCTGGTGGCTCAGTCAGTTAAGCATCTGACTTCAGGTCAGGTCATGATCTCTTGGTTTGCCAGTTCGAGCCCTGCTTTGGGCTCTGTGCTGATGGTTCAGAACCTGGAGCCTGATTCAGATTCTCTGTCTCCCTCTCTCTCTGTCCTTTCCCCACTTGCACTCTGCCTGTCTGTCTCTCTCTCTCTAAATAAATATTTAAAAAATTTAAAAAAATTATGGAATGTGTAGACATTGATAAAATAATCACAATTATAGGCATAGTTAAAAAAATTCTAATTATATCTTCAATGTTTTGAGTATTCAGAATAATTAGATAGTTATCGATCTGTGTTTGAGTGATGAGACCACCCTAGGGTCCTCCTACCATGCCACCATGTTAGCTCCCCCACCCTCAGGCTCATATTTTAGAGTTCAAAATTCAGCCTTGGAATTTTTGCTATGTGAGCATTTTGCATATAGGCCTTGATTTGTTTGTCAAATGGGAAAAATATTTGCCATGTTTTATAGTACCTTCCAGTATAAAATGCAGATGATGTGGATAATATTATCAAGTTGTGATATTGGGAAAACCAAATACCACCGATGTATAATCCCTATTGCAATGATTTCACATGGTAGTTAATAAGACTCTATTTTATTACTTTTATTATTTCCATCATTGAATTTAAGTTTATTTAAACATTTCTGATAAATGATGATGAAGACAATTTTGAAGAAATGATGGTGATGGCAACTTTATTGATAATTACTACATTCATATTTTTATTGCATCTTTATATGTTTACTACCTTTATATATGTTTGGGTCTATTATTCTCAAATACCATGTAAGCTGTCTGAGGGGGGCCAATAGATCCTTCTAATTTGTATCTCCCATAAAACATAAAACTGACAAGTTAGCCTGACAGTTACATGGATGCTGGCAGAAGACAGAAGACACAAGACACCTGGGTCAGATACAAAATAACAGTTACTCAGGTTTTCTCAGCTCAGGCTCTCACAGGATGACATTAAGCAGGCCAGGTAGCATCTGTACATGCAGTAGGATACATTCCAGGGCAGGAACTCTGGACTTAGGGAATCCAATGTTTTATAACAGATAGGAAGCATGCCTGTTTTTGCACAGGAGGGGAACATTCATTCTATTTTCCAAGCCTGAAAAAGTCACTCTTTGCTGTGGGGGGGAAACTATGTCAGTATTCCAAGACGGTTTCCTGTACAAACATTCTTGAAAAGATAGTCTTTAAAAAGAAAAGGCAGTCATTTACTTTGCTCTCAAGATGTACAAAAACACAAAAGACCTATGGATAATTGTCTCCCAGCAACTCCTTTCTACGCTGACAATATCTTTTGATTCTAAGATCAAAAGGACATCACAATATTTGGTTTAAATTGAAGTATTCCATCACTAAATGTTTTCTCTATTTCTATAAATGTTAGATAGAACAGTCTTCTATTATTACTTTTGAAAAAATTAGTCTATTTTATTGCTTCAAGAGATAGGGATGCATTTAGCAGTTGTTTTCTGCCATTTAAGTTTTCTTTTGTTTTATTTTCTGTTACACCCCAGGCCAGCATATGTAACAATGCTTGCATTTATTTATTTATTTATTTATTTATTTATTTATTTATGTATTTATTTATTCTTCATAGAACTAGGAAAAAGATTGTGATTTTCAGCTGAACATGACCGTGGTCTGTAGCATGGTTGTTACATGGACTAGATACTAGATAGGCAAAAGTGGAATTTGCACAGAAATGTAACATTATAAAGAGACAAAGCAAGAAGGAAACATGCAACCCAAGTAGAAATAACTGTTCAAAGTGAGATATTACCCCACTTACAGAAATGTACACATCATCTAAGCAGAAAATCAACAAGGAAACAATGGCTTTGAATGACACACTGGACAAGATGCACTTAACAGATATATTCAGATATATTCATTTCATCCTAAAGCAGCAGAATACACATTCTTTTGAAGTGCACATGAAACATTCTCCAGAACAGATCACATACTTGGTCACAAATCAGGCCTCAACAAATACAAAATGACTGAGACCATCCCATGCATATTTTCAGACCACAATGCTATGAAACTTAAAGTAAACCACAAGAAAAAATTTGGAAAGACCGTGAATACTTGGAGATTAAAAAACATCCTACTAAAGAGTAAATGGGATAACCAGAAAATGAAAGAATAAATTTAAAAAATGCATAGAAACCAATGAAAATGAAAACATGACAGTCCAAAACCTTTGGGATGCAGCAACAGCTATTTTAACAGGGAGGTATATAGCAATACAGATATACCTCAAGAAGTAAGAAAAGTCTCAAGTACACGAACTAATCTTACACCTAAAAGAGCTAAAAAAGTAACAGCAAATAAAGCCTAAAGCCAGCAGAATAAGGAAAATAATGGAGACTAGAATGGAAATTAATGATATAGAAACAAACAAAATCAGTAGAATAAGATCAATGAAACTACGAGCTCATTCTTTGAAAGGATTAATAAAGTTGATAACCCCCCAGCCAGACTTATAAAAAATAAGAGAAGGACTCAAATAAAATCATGAATGAAAGAGAGAGATCACAACCAACACCACAGAAATACAGTTAGAATATTGTGACAAATTATATGCCAATAAATCAGACAATCTGAAAGACAGGGATAAATTCCTAAAAACATATACACTATCAAAACTGAAACAGGAAGAGATAGAAAATTTGAAGACTGTTAATCACGAAAGAAGTTGAATCAGTAATCAAAAACCTCCCAGCAAACAAAAGTCCAGGGCCAGATGGCTTCCTAGGAGAATTCTACCAGACATTTCAAGGAGAGTTAATACCTATTCTTCTCCAACTTTCCCAAAAAATAGAAATAGAAGGAAAACTTCTAGACTCCTTCCATGAGGCCAACATTACCTTGATTTCAAAACCAGAAAAAGACCCCACTAAAAAGGAGAATTGCAGGCCAATATCCCTGATGAACTGGGCACAAAAATTCTCAAGAAGATACTAGCAAATAGAATCCAAAAGTACATTAAAATAATTATTCACCACAGTCAAGTGGGATTTATCCTGGCTTGCAAGGGTGGTTCAGTATTTGCAAATCAATCAGTGTGATACATCATGTTAAGAAAATAAAGGGTAAGAAACATGTGATCCTCTCAATAGATGTAGTAAAATCATTTGACGAAATACAACATCTATTCTTGATTAAAAACCCTTAATAGAGCAGGGAGAGAGGGAACACACCTCATCAACATAAAAGCTGTATATGAAAATTCCACAGCGGATATCATCCTCAGTGGGGGAAAACAGATCTTTTCCTCTATGGCCAGGAACAAGACAAGGATTTACACTCTCACCATTGTTATTTAACATAGTACTGGAAATCCTAGCCTCAGCAAACATAAAAGGCATCCAAATCAACAAGGAAGAAGTCAAACTTTCACTCTTTGAAGATGACATGATCCTCTATGTAGAAAACTCAAAAGACCCCATCAAAAAATTTCTAGAAATGGTACACGAATTTAGCAAAGTCACAGGATATAAAATCAGTGCACAGAAATATGTTGTAATTCTCTATACAAATAATGAAGGAGCAGAAAGAGAATTCAAGGAATCAATCTCATTTACAATTGCACCAAAACCGTAAGATACCTAGGAATAAGCCTAACCAAAGAGGTAAAAGATCTGTACTCTGAAAACTATAAAACAATTATGAAATATATTTGAAGAGGGCAGTAAAAAAAAAAATGGAAGAACCTTCCATGCTCATGGGTTGGAAGAACAAGTGTTGTTAAAGTGTGTATGCTACCCAAAGCAATGTATACATTTAATGCAATCTCTATCAAAATACCACCAGCATTTTTCACAGAAGTAGAAAAAACAGTCCTAAAATTTGTATGGAAACAGACTCAAATAGCCAAAGCAGTCTTAGAAAGGAAAAGAAAAGCTGGAGGTATCATATTTCTGGACTCTGAGCTATATTACAAAGCTGTAGTGATCAAAAAAGTATGGTACTGGCACAAAAACAGACACATGGGTCAGTGGAGCAGAATAGAAAACCCAGAAATGGATGCACAACTGAAAGGCCAACTTGTCTTCAACAAAGCAGGAAAGAATATCCAATGGAAAAAGACAGTCTCTTCAATACTGGTGTTGGGAAAACTAGACAGCAACATGCAAAAGAATGAAACTGGACCACTTTCTTACACTGTACACAAAAGTAAATTCAAAATGGATGAAAGAACTAAATGTGAAAAAGGAAGTCATCAAAATCCTAGAGAATACAGGCAGCAACCTCTTTGGCCTTGTCAGCAGAAACTTCTTACTAGACACGTCTCTGGAAGCAAAGGAAACAAAAGCAAAAATGAACTATTGGGACTTCATCAAAATAAAATGCTTTTGTACAGCAAAGGAAATGAACAACAAAAATAAAAGTCAACCTATGGAATGGGAGAAGATACTAGGAAATGACATACCAGATAGAGGGCTAGTATCAAAAATCTATAAAGAACTTATCCAACTTAGGGAAGCCTGGGTGACTCAGTTGGTTAAGCGTCCTACTTTGGCTCAGGTCATGGTCTAGTAGTTCATGAGTTCGAGCCCCCTGTTGGGCTCTGTGCTGACAGCACAGAGCCTGGAGCCTGCTTTCAGATCCTGCCCCTCCCCTGTCTCTGTCTCTCTCTCAAGAATAAATAAACATTAAAAAAATAAAAAAAAGAACTTACCCAACATAACACCCCAAAACAAATAATCCAGTTAAGAAATGGCCAGAAGATATGAATAGACATTTTTCCAGGGAAGACATCCAGATAGCCAACAGACACATGAAAAGATGCTCAACATCATTCATAATCTGGGAAAATCAAATCAAAACCACAGTGAGATACCACCTCACGTTTGTCACAATGGCTAAAATTAACAACACAAAATTAACAGATGTTGGTGAGAATGGGGAGAAGGAGGAACTCTATTATATTGTTGGTGAGAATGAAAACAGGTGCAGCCACTCTGGAAAACAACACAGAGATTTCTCAAAAAGTTAAAAATAGAACTACTCTATGACCCAGAAATTACACACCTAAGTATTTACACAAAGGATACAAAAATACTGATTCAAAAGAGCACATGCACCCTGATATTTATAGTAACGCTATTAACAATAGCCACATTATTGAAAACGCCCAAACATTCATTGACTGATGAATGGATAAATAAGAGGTTGTATATATGCATGTGATACACACACACATACATATATATATGTATATACATACACACATATACACAATGAAATATTACTCAACCATCAAAAAGAATGAAACCTTGCCATTTGCAATGACTTGGAGGGAGCTACGGTGTATTATGCTAAGTAAAATAAGTCAGAGAAAAATAAATATCATAATATTTCACACATATGTAAAATTTAAGAAACAAAGCAGATGAGCATAGGGAAAGGGAAAAAAAGAGGGAGGCAAACAATAAGAGACTCTTAACTATAAAGAATAAACTGAACGTTATTGGAGGAGAGGTAGGAGGGGATGGACGAACTGGATGATGGGTTATTAAGGAGGGCACTTGTGGTAAGCACTGGGTGTTCTATGTAAGTGATGAATCACTTAGTTCTACTCCTTAAACAAATATTACACTATACTTTAAGAAACTAGAATTTAAATAAAAAATTTAAATAAATATGTGCATACTAAATGTACCCTTATTTGAAATATTTGTTAATAAAATATTCATGCATGATTGTTAACAGAAACAGTGAGATATTTTTGCAAATTTTATACTTTCTTTAATTCTTTAGTTACTATAAGTTAAAACAAAACCTAAGGCATTGTACTTTTATCTATACAGTTTCATAAACATACATATTCTATAATACTAGTTTTAAAATGACCTCTACAATCCATTCTCCCTACCTTATTTTGTATATTAACTTAATTTTGTCACACTAGGTATATACATTTTATGAGAGTAGAGAATGCATTTCTTTTGTACACTGCCATAACTCTTGCACCTAGAAGAGTGTCTGGAAAAATAGGCATGGATATTAGTTAAACAAATAAATATAATACCATTATGACTTGCATGTAGGTTGTTTAAATAGCACCATTTGTTTAATTTTTGTAGTATGATATACCAACAAAATACATATCTCAAAGTTACCATGTTTTAAATATATAAAAGGATTCCAGCATTTTAACAGTCTTTAATGAAATGGCTAAAATGTATGCTATTACTATTAAGACTTTTACCATTTCATAAATGAGAAGGAGTACTTGAATTAATTTTCTCTTAGTGAATACTTGTAAAATTCAATTTTTAAGCTGTAAATGTTATTGAGTTAAAGCTTTAAAATACTATGTAATAACCTCCTTTTTAAGTCATTGTGGGTTGCACAGGAATTGGTGTACTTTGGTGCTACTTAACAATCTGAGCTTTGAATCAACACAAACCTGGGTTCATATCCCAAGTTCTGCCAAATATTTATGTGACTTTGGCAAAATTTTAAACCTCTAGAAGTTATGGTTTCTCTGTAAAATAATGACAATAATAATACATAAATTTTCGAGTACTGCATGAGATTATTCATGGAAATATTTAGCATCTTGCCTGGTATGTTATTATTATTATTGACAAACGTTGATGTGAATTTCTTAAAATTTTGTTCCATAAGAAGAATTAAGAAAGTCTTTTTGCTGTATTATCTGCCATGTCCTAAAAGATGATACCCTGAATCTGGTACTTTGGCTATATAAAAACGTGTCTTGTTTATCTTTGTTTCTCTAGGGATTAGTTTACTCATTAATTGAACAAATAGTTGTTACAATATCAGTATGAATAAAGATTGGCATTTAAAAAATGCTATTATTGAATCAATAGTGTATAGTAGTCGCCTTAAGAAAGATAATTTAGCGAGTGACTACAGTAACTATGACTCAAGAGCTCTCAAATGCTGAAAAATCTTTAATGTTAGTAAGGTAATATACATTTACACTATGAAAACACCTCAAGGGGAATCATTAATTACAGAGACTCATAGCAGAGTGAATATACATACATGAAAAGTTGTGGAGACCTGTGATACTTTTTTAAATGCTTTTTCCTGGGGGGGGGGGGGGGGGGGGGGAGAGAGAGAGAGAGAGAGAGAGAGAGAGAGAGAGAGAGAGAGAAATAGAGAACACACGCACAGGAGTTAGGGAGGGGCAGAGAGAGAAAGAGGATGAGAGAGAATCTCAAACAGGCTCCATGCTGTCAGTGTGCAGAGCCTGACATGGGGCTCGATCCCACGAAACATGTGATCATGATCTGAGTAGAAATCAAGAGTCTGATGCTTAACCAACTGAGCCTCCCAGATGTCCTGAGACCTGTGATATTAAAGCAGAGTTACCATGTTAAGGAAATTGTCTCCTCTATATCTTATGTAAATTCTTGGTAGTGTCCTACTTTTCACAATAGAAAAGAATACTTTCTTAGAGTTTTTATAAATCTCGATCCACTTACTTCGATAGCTTAAAAGTAAATTATCACTCTAAGTAGATATTCAGATACATAAGTGTATCCCAGGAAAAACATTTTCAGAGAAAGCTGATACACACATGATTTTTGAAAAGTTAAAAGGCAATGCCATTAGTTCTGTATTTAAGTGTTCAAATAATTTCTAACACTTGTTGCACACCATAGTTTTCAAAATGGAAAAAAAATAGTAACTTCTTCAGCATTTTAAAAGTTTTGTTGCATATTGACTTCCCTAAATGATCACCAGCATAATCCATTGATCAAGTAAGTCACCTCCTGGACGGAGCTCTAATACTGTTTCAGAAGAAGAAATTCACCAGAAGATTTTTATAGGGATTTAGTGTATGAGCTCTAGTAAATTAAAGTAGGCTATTTAAGGGGCACCTAGGTGGCTCTGTCGATTAAGCATCTGACTCTTGATTTCGGCTCAGGTCATGATCCCAGAGTTATGGGATCAAGCCCTGCAACAGGCTGAATGCTGAGCGCAGAACCTGCTTGGGATTCTATCTCCTCTTCTCTCTCTGACCTTCCCCTGCTTGTGCT
Organism: Panthera uncia; assembly: GCF_023721935.1. Classification (NCBI taxonomy): domain Eukaryota; kingdom Metazoa; phylum Chordata; class Mammalia; order Carnivora; family Felidae; genus Panthera; species Panthera uncia. The sequence continues at coordinate 38,603,638 of NW_026057576.1, forward strand.
CTCTCTCTCAAAATAAATAAATAAACGTTAAAAAAGTAAAGTGGGTTATTTAAACCCAAAATTGTTTGGGATCAGGCAAAGTTTATAACATTATGTTTAAGAGTGGCAGACACAATGAAGTGAGAGTTGCAATTAAAATATGGTTTGAGAGGTTCTTTAATCTTGTGAACAGTTTTTATCTGTATTAATAGAGTTTGGAAGATTCTTCCCTCCAAAAAAAAAAAATAACGTTATTATTTTGTTCATTGGCATCCTGGGCAATAATTTTCCAAAACAATTCTTTATTTATGTTGACCTAGATGGGCTTTTTTTTTTTTTTTCTCAGTTGTATTAGTTAAAGTATATAGATACAGGTGTTCTCGGTTTCCGGTGCCCATTCTCAGACTTACAAATCTGTTTCAAGTATTTTATAATGTAAGAGCTCTAATAGAAAAGAGAACCTTGAATATTCAAATGTAAAATGTGTAGATTAGAAGGATGATAAACCTATAGTTAATTAAGGAAACCATTAATTTATAATTAACACTCAGATAAATTCAGCACTTTCAGGGGACTAAAGAATGCGTGCACATGTGCACGTGCACACACACACACGCATACACAATAGGGCCTCTTGTGAAAGCTCCTTTAGCCATAACTATTAAATACCTTCTATGCAGAAACTAGTAGACCTTTTGAATAAAATGGTAATTACATCTTAATCAGCAATAATTTGGTAATAATCCTAGTCTTTCAAAATCGGAAACGACTGCCAGTATGGAAACATATCCAGAAAATCAGTTATTGGGTTGCCTGGCTGGTTCAGTCAGTAGAGCATGCAACGCTTGATCTCGGGGTCATGAGTTCAAGCCCCACGCTGAAGGTAGAGCTTACTTAAAAAAACAAACAAAAAGCAAAACAGAAATTCAGCTAGAAATTGGAAGCCTTTAGGGAATATACAAGGTTTTCTAATGTTAGAATTCTTGAACCACAAAGCAAGATAGTCTGGATTATATTATTTCAGAATCAAATTGGTGATAGAAATAGTTGTGCTTAAAGTGGAACTTAGTTTTTACCTTATTTTTTCTCCCTACTGTTGCTACAATGTGGAAACAGTGGTACATGCAAACCACCATATAATCAAAAAAGAATTTCAAAGTGACCCATCTACATACTTTAAGTTGCAGACAACCTGGTAATTACACAGCCATTCATTGGCTATCATTGGCATACTTAAAGGTTATCAGTGATTTCTGCATTTTCTGTTACCATTAGTGATTCAACTAGAACTTATGGTCTACAGGATTTGGAGAGAAATTGCAGGATGAAAATATCACTATGTCAACACAATGCAAAGATGATGATCTAAATGTATTCTGATTACCCAGTTTTATTCAACAACAAGGAAAAGTGGTTGTGCTCAATAAGGCTTTCCCAAAAATCAGTGACAAAAGCTTAGTGCCTCTCTCCATATTTCACACTTAAAATACCTTGCTCTAGTTCCACATTTGAAACTATTTCCATAAATGGAAACAGTTACCAGTACACAAGGCTGTGGTTACCACCAGTGAGATCTGAGATGTTGAAGTTTGTTTCTTTGGTCCCTACAGTTTTTCCTTTGTTCCCATTTGTGTTACACAGTGGTATGTGAATGCTTTGAGAGAAGGTTGAGTTATTCAGAATACATTGAAATCTAAAGGACTACATTTTAAATACGATTTGGAAACTATGCACCATGGAAAACTTGCACCATGGAAAACTTTAAAAGATGCATAAAAGATGACTTTAAGCATCTCAGGCTGGGTAGAAGTAGCGGTCAGCATCAGGTGAATTAAAACAGTAGTAGACTGGCCAGAGGAAGACAGCTGCTTCTATGTAAGGGGTTCTCTGGAGGTAGCGACGCTCTTCTGAGTTTAAATGTACTTTTTAGGGGCGCCTGGGTGGCTCAGTCGGTTAAGCGTCCGACTTCGGCTCAGGTCATGATCTCGCGGCTCGTGAGTTCGAGCCCCGCGTCAGGCTCTGTGCTGACAGCTCAGAGCCTGGAGCTTGCTTCGGATTCTGTGTCTCCCTCTCTCTCTGACCCTTCCCCGTTCATGCTCTGTCTCTCTCTGTCTCAAAAGTAAGTAAACGTTAAAAAAAAAAATTAAAAAAAAAATAAATGTACTTTTTATTTCTGATAATAGAAGTTTAGAAATTGAGTAACACCTTAATTATAAGTATATAGAAGTAAAATTATAGAATTGTGTGTTTTCGTAGGAAGCAGGAATACAGGACTAGACTTCTTGATCAATTTTAGCTGTTTTCTTAAAGGCAATTTTCATTTATTTTTGATAGCTCCCTCTACTTATATTGGATATGGTTTAAAGTATATCGGTCTCTGAAAATGTGAGTAGTACTATTATTCCCAAATGGCTGAAGCAAAATGGGGAAAGAAAAGCCTCTTGGTTGGGTGAAAAAGCTAATCCAGTTTTTCCTGTTCCTATTGAACTTGAAGCAGAATGAGAGGACCAAGGCCAATTTATTCCTACCTACCTGGAGTTAATAATGTGAGGATAAATTGAAATTACTCTTTGTAACCAACTCATGATTACTACCAAGAGGAAAGATAATCAATACCAGGCAAGATGAGATCATAGTCAGTGATGACTTCTAACCTCATCAACTTTTAAGGTCTTTGAGTCAAACATGGCTCTTGGAGAACTGAAATGAAAAATAAAGAGAGAGTGAACGAGAAGAAGAAGGTCACTGCCCTCAATTTCTTTCATTAATTTGCTTACCATACAAAGAAATAAGTGGAAATGACTGACAAATGTTATCTGTGAATGCTTTAGATTTTGTACTTGTTGTGTTGTTTTGTTTGTTTGCCTCTTAATGTCATGGCTTTATGTGACTACCAGTTGAATATCTGGGCACTAAAAGCCATGGGTGATAGACTTTTAATTAAGATTATTACTAGGGTATACTATTGCCTATGATTTTATATTTGTTGAGGATTTAAAACAAAAAACAAGAAAATAAACACATTTCTCTGTTAATACCTGCCAAAAGTTAGACCAAAAATACTTGTTTTATTAGAGAGATTTGAACTGTCTTCTTTTGTAAATATCCAAACTTATGGGATCATTCATTTGAGAGACAGATCAGTGAACAATATGTTTCAAACTGGGTATCATGAGAGAAATCCACACATAGTGTCCAAATTTATTCGATAAACCTTAAAATATATGTAGTAGCTCTGATGATAGTAATGCATTTAAATGTTTATAAAAGAAAATATTTTATGTTGGCAGCCACTTTCGTAGCACTAGAAATTATTTAGCCCTACTAAAATATTAAGCCGTGGTTAAAACTGAAAATAAGCTGAATAACCTGTTGAATTACATAAAAACACAAAATGATTAAGAATGATAGATATAATATATTAAAGCAGCATTTATTTAAACATCTACATTTCCCCCATGTTTTATCTGAGCCTCTCTCATTACTATCCGAAAAAGAGAATATTGCTGTTCTGCTATGTTCATTTATTGTCATTAGACATCCATTTGAAATTGTCAGATAAGTCCGCATCATTGAAGGTAAATTTGGCTTCTCTTTTCTCATGCTTCATGGACCCCCAAATTCTGTTCTATCATTGATGTTTCATTGCCCAGGCCTCGGATCCTGTTGTTCAGGAGATGAATGAAGTGTTACTGAGACAATTTCAGCCCTTGAGTCACTTTATAAAATTAAATACTCTCTTTTGCAAAGGACCTTCCTGGAATATTAAGGTGTTTGTTTGTTATTTGAAGAATAGCAACAGTAAAGTGGAAAATACCATTTGCAGTGGTAATCTTAGTAGTATTGACTTTCGCTTTTAAGTGATTATCATGGAAACATTCTGTGACAGATCCTTATATCCCAGGTCCTTGTGCAGGTTTCCTCCACTGTCTGAAAGTAGACCCTTCCTATGAAAACTTTCATAAGCCAAATATAGTGAAGTGCAGAAGCAGTTGCCATTAATGTATGTGGGAAATTTTTTGAGCATTTCCAGACCCCCAAAATGCCCTCTTTTAGGCTTTTCTGACACCTTGGGACACATCTTACTAATGGATGGTCAGAATAAGCGGAGATAAAAAATAGATGCTCACAGACACAGTGCAAAGCTCTGGTGGCTTGATGCTAAGAACCTGAGTGTAATTCCAGGGAAGGAGCTTGGCAGTGCCCCTCTCACTGCTTAGGATGTGTGTTGTCTCTATGACTTGCTGCAAAACAAACACTGAATGCTGTTTTTGCTTTTAGCCATTGTTTGCAAAAACAAAATTCCTCTTCAGATTTCTTTTGGCTAGTGAAGAGAGGTATTCATGGAGGTCATTTCTAAAGGTGAAGTGGAGTAACACGAACTTTCCAAAAGCAGGGATACCTGTATCTTTAACTTTGTATCATGCATTTTAGCATAATTATTTTACACAGAGGACAAATGAAGCTTTAAAGAGTCAAATAAACAACATGTAGTAGTTAAAGTTACAGACTCAGGGTTCGGAATTCAAACTCAGATCCTTAGGTTTCTAAAAATTGCTCAGTTTCTAATCTGACACTGAGATAATCTAGGTTTACACTTCAGATTGCTGATGAGTAAAATGTGACACAGAGTAAAATTTGTGCTACCTTTCTGTTTCCTGTGATAGATTCTTTGATATGCTGATTTTTAGCATTGCAAAACACATTTGGGGAATAAATTCCATTCCTTTATGTATCCATCATTAATTACATGTCAATGTCTTTGGAAGACCAGTGCCAAATAAAGCTTTTGTTAAATTTCACTAGGTCATCAGTGAAGTAGACAAAGGGAACACAATTTGAAATGCTCACTTGGTAAATTTTCCTTTCTGACTTGCCTTGGTGTTCATTTGGCTTTTTGGGCAAAATATGTTACCATATTTTGGAGGGGGGGAGTGGGCATTTCTTACCCTTTGTTTCCTATCTCCTTTTTTATTTTCTCCTTTTCTTAGTTTTATTTTTTTCACAATTGTCCTCCTTACTAGAACTAATTTTTTTTTTTAAGTTATGGGGTTGAAATATAGTTTGTGATCTTTTCTTGCTGTGAAGTGCAATACTTTATTGAAGCCTTCCATATGTCACACAGATGGGTTAAAACTGAGAATTGGATAGGGGCGCCTAGGTGACTCAGTTAAGCAACTGACTCTTGGTTTTGGCTCAGGTCATGATCTCACAGTTTGTGACTTCAAGCCCCACATCAGGCTCTGTGCTGACAGCATGGAGCCCTCTTGGGATTCTTTGTATCCCTCTCTCTCTACCCCTCCCCTGCTCACGCACGCTCTCTCTCTCAAAATAAATAAATATACATTAAAAAAATTAGAATGGGATAAGATAAAAAAAGCATATCATGAAGTGTTTTTATTTGGTACCCCTCAAAAAAACACACAGATAAACATGCACATACAGATATACCCACATACAGGTAAATGTACAAACTACCACTTTGGGTATGAATTTGTTCTGTTAATAACTCTGGGACCCCCAGCGATTTCTGGACCTTGATATCATACTCCCTAAATAAATTTGACTTCATTTGTTAGTGCATCTTCATTGTTTTATAAGCATTTTGAATCTTCATAAATTATTTTAAATATTTTAGAGTCTTACAACATAAGAGATTTCTATGTTTTCTTAAAAATATTAATTATACATTTGATTTTTGAAATGGCAGCAGAGAAAACAGTTGCTAGGGCATTAAGTTTAATGCACAAGATCAATATTCTCATGTTAGATACCCAGAAGTCTAGACAGAACCAGGGATGTGGCCTCTGTGAAACATACACTTACTGAATAATTCTTTGTGTTACCAACTTCCCAAATATTTTAAGAGATTTTATCATGTGAGATAGGGACTTTATGTAAATATATTTCTTTTTCTTCCCCATTTCCTACCTATATCTCTTCAAGGACACCAATAAACTTTTGATTAGTACCATGGGCATTTCTAACTTCCTATATTCAGGTTTCTTTTACAATGAATTCTGTCATGAGCTGGACTACACAGTTTTCCCTTACACTCTAACCATAATTCATTATACTCTTGTGATTTCTTTATAACACTTTTTCTTGATTTGCAGGAAACTCTTCAAAAGCAGGCCATCAATCACTGAACATGTGCATGAAGAAATGACCTTCATGTCTGTTTCTTGTTCTAAATAATTTCTCTCTCCTTGTACAAATTCTTCAAGGTAGTATAATTTTTTTAAGCTTGTTGTTCCAAGTTTTTGCTGTGATATTGTAATCAAGTATTGTAGGATATCTATGTGTGTGAATGCATGACATGTATTTATTTATATTATATAGGTATAAATATTTATAGAAGGCAGATTAGTTTACTCATTATTTTGCTTCTTGTTTGTAATTTTTTAAAATTATTTAGGTAAGAAGACAAGATTATGAACACATCATGTAAGAAGTTAAACAATGTTTTTGTGTTTATATAGTTCTCTTCTGAATGTTTTAATTGTTTTGAATACCTAATGATGTGGTCCACCCAGTGACTTTTTAATTACTTTAAATAGTAATTTTTTATAATACTCTTACACAGGGTAAAAAGTGTACCATAAAGCAGGGTTGGATTTTTTGATGATTATTTAAAAAATTTTTCAGTATGTGAGGAATAAATGTCTGAGCATAGGCTTTACCTGTAGGCAGACTAGAAACATCATAGTTTCCTAGTATCTGTTGATTAGTCAGGTTAAACTAGATTATATTATTCTGTAGTAGGCAGCAATCCCAAATCTTAATGATTAAGTAATGCAAAATTTTCGTACTTAATCATACTATGAACCTAGCATTATTTGATAGATAATTTGGTAGATTCTGCTCCACATCGTCACTTGGAGATACCCTCTGAGGGAGATTTACCATTGTGTAACTGAAGCATCTGGAAGACCTGATCTTTTCATTTCCATAGATGGTGAGAAATGTGTTTGAGAGTCTTAAATTGTCAATTAACTACCTTGGCACAGAAGGTCATATCTACCATAATTGTATTATAACCATAACTCTTACAGTCCATTGGCTAGAACTACATATATGGTCCTACCTAGTTGTAAAGAAGTAGAAAAATGTTTTTCAGCTATGTATTTCCAAGATAAGAGGGAGTCCCAGGGGAGTCTTTATTGAAATGTAAAATTATTCCATCATATTCATGCATTATTTCTCAAGAAGTTTAAATAAAAATTACAAGTGTCTGACAAATTTTATTATACTATTTTAGTTTTATATTAAATTTTACTTTACATTTTAAAAAAATGTTTATTTTGAGAGAGACAGAGACAGAGACAGAGCATGGGCATGCACATGAGTGGGGGAGGTGTGGAGAGGGAGACAGAGAATCCCAAGTAGGCTCTGCACTGTCAGCACAGAATCCAATGGGAGGGGCTCACTCTCATGAACCGTAAGATTATGATCTGAGTCAAAATCAAAAGTTCAATGCTTAATTGACTGACCCACCCAGGCACCCTTATACTGTTTTAATTTTAAACATTGATGAGATTCACCAAAGTTTCTTAAATTCAAATTATTTGACTATGCTTATTCTCCTCATCTTTTATTGTTTGCTTATTTGTATTATGTTAACTGATACTAGTAATTTTAATTTTAATAATTAACTAACTTTAATCCTTGTTTGACATGCATGTCTTTCTAAATTAATATTTCAGAATTACATAGTTTACTTTTGCTAGACATTTTAGTATGAGGAAATGACTAATTTCAGATCTCTTTTTTGTTATTGAGAATAATATTTGTAAATTACCAAAATTAAGAACCATCCATATATTTTCATTTACAAAATACATTTCCTATACTTTATGTTTTTTAAAAGAAACCATGTGTTTTATGTTATTTCCTTAGGTTAATAAAAAGGAGTCTGTAAAGAATCCTTTGATGTTCATACAGTTTTGTCTTTCATGTGCTGTATCAACACTTGTGTACAGCATTGCACAACCACATCACATTATGTTAATTTATGTAAACTATCAACCATTTTCTTAATTTTATCTAAAACACCTCTGTGTGGTTAACTTAAATAGTTCAGCCAGTACTTTTTGAGTATCTATTAATGTTCAAAGTATTGTGATAGCTGCTGCAAGTACTAGGCCAACTTGATGCATATAATATATTTGAAGAGATAAAGCATTTACACATGCATTTGTTTTGGTGTTTTATAGCTAGAGAGTTCATTTTCAGAACTGCATAGTAAAAGAGAATTATGTTCACAGATACGGATAAATCTCTCTTATCTGTGCATTTGTTTAGGGGTGTACATAATTCTAAAAACAAATCGTTTAAAACCATTTACATTTTGTTTTGGAATATTTAATACAATTTGAAGCAGTGGAATAAATAATAATCTGATGTATGTATTGCTTGAATTAAAGATGGAATTGTCTGTGAAAACCTGTATTATGGACGAGGGCAAGGATGATCTTTGTGTACTGGAAGCTGAGGAAAGTTAGTTTAGGATTCAAAAGTTAATATAAAATATCCTCCAAGTGAAAAAACCACACAAGAACAAGTTGGAATTTTCCTACATTTATAGCTTAATTGAAGGAAATAGAAATACTTAACTTTCCTGACTTGGATGATCTGATAATAACCAATGTTGGAAGTACACTGGCTAAATGCCAATTCATAGATTATATCTCCAGATTTGCTCCTTGCTGTTACATGTATGCTATTTATCAAAAGTCTTGTTTTCAGTCACCAAGCTCTTATATATAAGAAAGCTATAGCCTGCCCAATTTCTAAATCTAATCCTACAAAGTAATATACCTTCCAAAGACTTAACTGTTTTACATATTTATGAATTTCTCCACAGGCCCCCTGAAAGATTCATTTCTCAATTGTGTCACAAGACATCACAGTATAATGCTTGGCTTATTTTCCCATCAAGTATTGTTCTACAGCTACCTGGTGTTTTCTATTTGCCATTGTCTAGAACAAACTGAGGATGCTACGTTGACCCAGGCTGCTCAATGTGCAGGACTCATGCCTGCAAGCACTGGGACTCTATAAGACTTATCACTGTGCGTTTCTGTGTCATATCACCAGCTCATCTGCAGAAATACATTCTGACTGAGTAACCCTGAGGTAGACAATGTGTAATTCTCCATTTCAAAATCTTCCAGGAATGGAAAAATGATTCAGCTGGAAGGCATCTGCCCTGTCAGCACCCTATTATCCTAACACTGTGTTTACTCTGTTACAGGTTTCAGTTATCCTTACACAGTTTGATCATTTTTGAAGCTGGCCTGGTATGTAACTTAACACCAATTCACAGTATGTTTATGATTGGTTTTAACACGATACCTATGGATTTACCTACATCTGTTTGCCTAGTTTCTCTAGTCTCTACTTTTGAGAAATATACTTAGTAAAGAAATAATGGGAGGATAAATTATTAAAAACGGAAAACCGTTTGTTAAAAGAATGTAGTTATTTTAGTCATTACTAATTACCAGTGTACTGAAATAAATGCATCCACTGAAAAAAGGAACATTTCTATAGATGCTACACACACACATGCACTTGTGTCACATACACAAATACACATATACATGTATAATTTCACATACACACAGGTGCTGTCTACAGTGTGTTAATGTATGTCCATAAGATATAGAATTATAGTAAGAAATTACATTAAGAAATTTAATCTTGCTTACAAATAAAATAATCCAATTTACCAGTTATTTAGCATTCCATTTTCCCACATCTACTTATAAAATATTCTGTGCAAACAAAAAATCATTAATTTCTAATACCATGGAAAACACTGCAATTTTTTTTTCATATTAGTTTGAAATGACAGTTCATTTTTTAGAAAGTAAAACAATGGGTAAGGGTGTATAAAAGCAAAAAAAAATCTCATTTTCAGTAGGTTTAATAGTTGGCTTTAAAATTATGTTTTTCTTTATAAATCTAGGTAATATGGTTTATATCAAATATTAGCAACACTGTCAGCATTAAGATAACATTTTCTTTTTTGTGACCACAGTAGAAATTAATAATTTAATATATATGTATTTGAGTTGAATCATTTAATTGTTTCATTATTTACTTAATCATTGAATAAATATTACTTAGGTCCTTATATCAAAAACTTTCTTTAACATATTATAGTTTTTAATTTTAGATATATAATATCAAAATTGTAAATATGTTGGTGTTAGTTTACTCTTCTGTTTTTCCTTTTGTGGCTGCATTCTTTTTCAACACCTTTTAGATAGAAACTGATGAAACTCTGTTCCACATTGTGCTAAAATGTTTTCAGAGTTTGGATATAATAATGAGCTCTCAAAGTCATTTTATTGAAGCTTTATTTTTTTGTCTAGATTACATACAGTCTACTTGATTAATTTAGGATGTCTTAATAAAAACTTATTTAAAAGAAAATAATGTCAGCTGACTTCATATTAGATTCAAAATTAGGTCACAGTTTATTTATTTGAAGGATCATACCTTTGAATTGATAATATACATATGTTGCTATGAGTGTATGAGTTTTCTTTATAGCTTTATTTGCAATTCAAATTAACTACATGTTTTATGATCATATGTGTAGATATATATTATTTTAATATCATTTATAATCATATGCATGTATATGTATGCATGTATGCATGTGTGTATGTACATTTAAATTTCTCATAAGTACTGTAACACAAACTTGGTTGCTTAAAACATAGTTATAGAGACTAAGAATCTGAAATCAATATGTTATGGGAGGGGTTGCCAGGGAAGGTGGTGGTATAGGAGGATCCTAAGCTCACCTTTCCCATGGATACAACTAGAAACACTCACATCAGTGTAACCCAGAAAATGACCTGAAGACTGGCGTAACAGACTCTACAAAGTGAAATATAGAGAAGAGGGTAGAAAGAACTGAAATGTGGTTGGGAGCTAAATGGTCCCACACAACTGTCCCCAGGAGGGTGGGACACTAACATGGAGAGGTGAGAGGACCAGTCCTTCACACTAAGCATCCCAGGTGCGAGGAACCCACATGAAAACCAGAGGGGCATAATTTTGTGAACTTTTATAATCAATAGGACTTAACACCTGGAACTTTAAAAATCTGTGGGCTTAGGTCTGGAAGAACCCGGGAGGTAATAGGAACTGAGTCTCTGCCCATAAAGAGGACAGCAAACAGTCCCATGGAGATACAGCATAGAAGCAACAGTTTGCAAAATGCCTGGGGCATATGGGATGGACATTTGCTTACTAATCTCAGAGCTTGTCCTGGAGGGGCAGGGATCTTTGGGAGATTTCTCAGGAAAAGAGAAGCTGGTAGGTGCCATTGTCCTCCTCTGCCCCCAACCCTGGATATAAGGATAACTTCAGGAGCCAGCACATAGCAGCATTCTCCACCTAGCTTGCTAACAGCTTTCACTACCCCCACGTACTTCTTTGGATACACTCCCACCAGCCTAGCCAACCTTGGCAGGGGTTTTGGATGACTGCAGGGCCTCTCCCACAGTGGACCAGTGTGGACCTTGTTAACACTCCATGTCCAGTCCCCACATTCTCCCACAAACCTGCCTCCTCCAATATGTTCTTAGCCAGAGCCCACCTAAAGTGGTGCCAAAAGCCTGACAGTGTGCAAATAGCCCAGACCGGGATCAGTACCACTCCAAAGTGACGCCTGTCCTGGAGAGAGGGGAAGCTAAGCACACACACACCAGTCCCACTATGGCAGCAACAGTGAGCTGGGGGCAGTCATCAGGTCAGACTGCAGGCTCTGCCCACCAATGAAGACTTCTTAGAGAACAACATAAGGAATAAACTCTGAAGTTTGGTGCTACTGCATCTCTGGTAAGCACTTAGTCTAACTCAGTGCCATCCCAAGGTAGCCTCAGATTGACTCCTTAATAACACAGGGACAAAACCCTGCTCACAACTGGCAAAGAGAGCTGTTGCAGATGACTGATGGCAAAAACAGATCAGCCACGACTGAAGATGCACACAAAACACATAAAGAGGCACCCGTGAAGCTCCAGGTGAACAGAGGACACTATAGGGTACTACTGGAAATCTTTATACGGCCACTACTTGCAAGAGCAGGAAACATGGCTGATTTTCCTAATGCATAGAAACAGACAAGGAGTGTTAGACAAAAAAAGGAGGCAGAAGAATATGTTCCAAATGAAAGAACAGGTCAAAAATCACAGAAAGAGCTAAATGAAACATAGATAAGTAATATGTATAATAGAAAATTTAAAGTGGTCACAAAGATACTCATCAGACTGGAAAAGAGTGTAGGAACTCAATGAGATCCTCAACAAAGAGACAACAAAAAAGAACCAATTGTAGATGAAGAATTCAACAACTGAAATTAACAACATACTAGATAGAATCAGTAGTAGACTAGAGTAAGCAAAAGAATTGATCAGTGACTTGGAGGACAGAATAATGGAAAGCAATCAAACAGAGAGAAAAAAAAATAATAAATGAAAATGGACTTAAGGAACTCAGCAACACCAAGTATAATAACATTCACTTTATAAAGATCCTGAAAGGAGAAGAGAAAGAAAAAGGGGCAGAAAACTTATTTGACCAAATGATAGCTGGAAATTTGTTGAATCTCGGGAAGGAAACAGAAATCTAGATCCAGGAGGCACAGAGAGCCCCAACAAAATCAACCCGAGGATGTTCATACTAAGAAACATAATTATTAAAATGACAAATAGTAGTGATGAAGAGACAATTGTAAGAGCAGCAAGAGAAGAAAAAAAATAGTTACATATAAGGGAAACACCATAAGCCTATGAGCTGATTTTTTAGGAGAAACTTTGCGGGCCAGGAGGAGGGGAATGAGCTATTCCAAATGCTGAAAGAAAAACAAAAACAAAAACAAAAGAAAAACAAAAAAACCCAAACCCAAACCAATACAAAAACTGCAGCCAAGAATACTCTATCCAGAAAGATTATCATCCAAAATAGAAGGAAAGATAAAGAATTGCTCAGACAAAAGAGAACAATCCTACAAGAAGACACAACAATTGTAAGTATTTATACACCCAACATGAGGGCAACCAAATACACTAGGCAGCTAATAACAAATATAAAGGAAGTAATCAGTAGTAATTCAATAATAATAGGGGACTTTAACACTCCACTTAAATAGAAGGAAAAATCATCCAAACAGAAAAACAAGAAAAATATCAAACAATCTAACCTTATAGCTACAGGAGCTAGAAAAAGAAGAACAAATAAAACCCAAAATTAGTAAAAGGAAGGAGATAAGATTAGAGCAGAAATGAGTGAAATAGAAACTACAAAACAATAGAACAGATCAATGAAACAAGGAGTTGGTTTCTTGAAAAGATCCACAAAATTGATAAACTTTTAGCTAGTCTGATAAAAAATTATAAAAATAAAAATTAAAAACAGAGGAGAGAGAGAGAGAGAGAGAGAGAAAGAGAACACTCCAATACAATGAGAAATGAAGGAGGAGATCTAACAACTGACACCACAGAAACACATAGGATTTTAAGAGAATATTATGAAAAAGTTATGGGACAACAAATTGGACAACCTAGAAGAAATAAATTCCTGGAAACACAAATCCCCAAAAAATGAATTAGGAAGAAACAGAAAACTTTTTAGCCCAATTACTCACAATGAAATTGAATCAGTATTCTAAGAACTCCCAATGAACAAAAGTCCAGGACCATACAGCTTCACAGGTGAATTCTACCAACATTTAAAGAAGAGTTTATACCTATTCTTCTCAAACTACTCAAAAAAAAAAGGCAGGAAAACTTTCACATTGATTTTATGAGGCCAGCATTACCCTGATATTACCCTGATACCAAAATAAGATAAAGAAACTACAGAAAAGAGAACCACAGGGTGCCTGGGAAGGTCAGTTGGTTAAAGTCTGACTCTTGGTTTTGGCTCAGGTCATGATCTCATGGTTCATGAGGTTGAGCCCCACATTCGGCTCTGCACTAATATCATGGAGACTGCTTACGATTATCTCTTTCCTTCTTTCTCTGCTCACTCCTCTCTGTCTCTCAAATAAGTAAACATTTTTTAAAAAAGAACTATAGGACATTATCTCTGATGAACTTAGATGCAGAAATCCTCAGCAAAATATTATCTAGCAAACCAAATCCAGCAATTCATCAAAAGAATCAGGGACACCTGGGTGGCTCAGTTGGTTAAGTGTTCAACTCTTGTCTTTGGCCTAGGTCATGATTTCATGGTTCATGAGTTTAAGCCCCATATGGGGCTCTCTGCTGTCAGCACAGAGACCGCTTTGGATTCTCTGTCTCCTTCTCTCTCGGTCACTCTCCCATGCCTTCTCTCTCTCTCTCTCAAAAACAAACAGACAAACAAACAAACAAACAAACATAAAAAAGGAATCACCACAATCAAGTGGGATTGATTCCTAAGATGCAAGGATGGGTCAATATTTATAAATCAATCAACATGATACATCACATCAGTAAGAGAAAGGATAAAAACTGTGTGATCATTTCAATAGATGCAGAAAGCATTTGACAAAGTACAACATCCATTCATGATAGAAACCGTCACAAAGTCAGTCTGGAGGAACCTATCTGACATAATAAAGGCCTTATATGAAAAACCCCCAGGCAACATCATACTCTTGTAAAAAATGGATTGCTTTTTCCCTAAGGTCAAGAGAAAGACAAGGATGTTCACTCTCACCACTTTTATTCAACATAGTACTAATGGAAGTCTTAGGTACAGCAGTTAGACAACATAAAGAAATAGAAGGCATCCATATTGGTAAGGAAGAAGTAAAGTTCTCATTATTTGCAGATGACATGATACTACATACAGAAAATTCTAAAGACTCCACCAAAAAACTACCAGAATAAATGGATTCAGTGAAGTTGCAGGATACAAAATCAATGTACAGAAATCTGTTGCATTCCTACACACTAAATAATGAAGTAGCAGAAACAGAAATTAACAATCCTATTTACGATTCCACCAAATATTATAAGATACCGGGGAATAAACTTAACCAAGGATGTTAAAGATCTATTACTTTGACTACTATAAAACACTGACAAAGTAAATTGAAGATGACAGAAACAAATGGAGAGATATTCCATGCTCATAGATTGGGATAATCAATATTGTTAAAATGTCCACACTGTCCAAAGTAATCTATAGATTTAATGCAATCCCTATCAAAATAGCAATGATATTTTTCACAAAACTAGAATAAATAATTCTAAAATTTGTATAGAATTACAAAAGACCCCAAATATCCAAAGCAATTTCCAAAAAAGAAAGAACAAAGCTGGAAGTATTCTAATTACAGATATGAAGATATATTACAGAGCAGTAGTAATCAAAATAGTATGGTACTGGCATAAAAAGAGACCTGGGGCACTTGGGTGGCTCAGTTGTTTGAGCGTCCGACTTCAGCTTAGGTCATGATCTCACAGCTTGTGAGTTTGATCCCCACATCGGGCTCACTGCTGTCAGAGCAGAGGCTGCTTCAGATCTTCTGTCCCCCTTTCTTTGCCCCTTCCCTGCTTGTACTCTCTCTCTCTCTCTCAAAAATAAATAAATCTTAAAAAAAAGAGAAAGAGACCTATAAATCCATGGAACAGAATAGAGAGCTTAGAAATAAACCCAGTTTTATATTGTCAATTAAACTTTGACAAAGGAGACAAAATGTGCAATGGAAAAAGACTGTCTCTTCAAAAAATTGTGTTGGGAATATTGGACAGTTATGTGCAAAAGAGTAAAACTGAATTACTTTCTTATACCGTACACGTAAATAAACTCAAAATGGATTAGAGACTTAAATGTGAGACCTGAAAGCATAAAAAATCCTTGGAGTATTTCCCCTTAATTTTTACGCCTTTATTCAGTTATAATTCATGTTGTATAAATTTACTCATTTATAATGTACATTTCAATGATTTTAGTATATTCAAAGAATTGTGAAGCCATCACTGCAGTCTTAAGTTGAGAAAGAACATTCTGATCACCCCCAAAAGAAACCTGTGTTCATTAGCAAACTTTCTCCTTCACTCTGTTTCCCTGTGTTCTAGTCCTAGGCAGTCTTTCATCAAATATTTGCCTGTGTATATTTCTCTGTTCTTGACATTTCCTATAAATGAATTTTCATAAGATGGAGTTTTTTGTGATTGGTTTATTTTGCTTCCTTTTTTAAAGGTTCATCCATGTTATAACATGTATCATTATTCCTTTTAGTGCCAAACATATGCTATTGTATGGACACAAACCACATTGTGTTTATCCATCCAGCAACTAATGGACATCTGGATTATTTCCAACTTGTAGCTATTTTGAATAATGTTCTATGGACATACTAGTAAAAGTACTTCTGTGGGCATATATTTTCATTTGTCTTGGGTACATAAATAGGACTAGAATTGATGGGTCATATGATAACTATGTTGAACATCTGAGGAAATGTCAGGGCATTTAAAAATTGCTGTACTATATTACAGTCCAGCTACCAATGTATGAGTGTTCTAATTACTGCACAGTCTGCCAACACTTGTTACTGTTTGTCTTTTTTATTATAGCTATTCTTGTTGGTGTGAAGTGGTATCTTATATGGTTTGATTTGAATTTGTCAAATGACTAATGATATTGAGCATCTTTTCATATGCTAATTGGCCATTTAAATATCTTACTTGGAGAAGTATCTATTCAAGTTTCTTTTAAAATAATCTAAACTCTATTTTTAATTCCATTTTATGTCTTTTTATATGTAAGTTGTAAGAGTTCTATATATAATGTGAATAAAATTCCTATATTGGATATGTGATTTACAAATAGTTTCTTTTATTCTGTGGATTATTTTTTTCAGTTTTTTGGTACTATCTTTGTAGGGGAAACATTTTTAATTTGGATACAGTCCAGTGTATCTCTTTTCTGTGTCACTAATTAAATTATCTCTTTGTTTTCACATTTTAGTCCTGGTTACCAGGTATAGTTACCAGGTCTGGTTACCTGGTTTCTCCAGGTTTCCAGAAAAAATAATGGAATTTCAGATAAACAACAAATAGTTTTTTCTGTATAAATATGTCCCAAATATTGCATGGCATACACTTATACTAAGTAAATAGTTCCTTTTTATTTGAAGTTCTATTTTAATTGGTCATCCTTATGCTGTGTCTTTATTTGCAAGAGATAGCCACCTATTAGTAGGGAGCATGGAATAGGGTGAATAATTCTTTAAAAAGTTGAAAATACTGAGATCAGTAGGCCTAGATTCTGATTTCAGCTTTTTAAATGATCCGGTGGGTCATTTTGCTTTACTTTGCTGCCTTTACATGTAAGGCAAGTGAGGAAGATAATGCCTGGCCTCACTTTCTTCACAGAAATGTTGTCAGAATGGATGAAGCAATGTACACATAAGCACAGAACATCTTGGAAGACAAATACTCTATAAAACTGTAGTATCATCATTATTATTATTGTTATATTATAGAGAGAATTTCGAAAAGTCAGCTGGCTGAATATATTATAGTAATCTTCTCCAAAAGAAAAAAAATAAAAAAACACATTACAGTATAGATTTAATGGCTTTGTCTTCTATTTTATTCAGCACAGCATAAGAATATAGATGTACAAGTTTTGGATTATGAAAGTGCATTGTTCTCTGTTTCATGTTGCCTTTATGGCTTCTTAGTCTGTACCTAACAGTATGTATGCTATTGCACTTATACCTCTCCTTCAATTTGTAAAAATCACTAAGCATAGTCAGAGGTCCTACATTTTTTAGATTTTATCTTGTGTATTTTTGTGTATGTATATGCATATGGATAGTGGAAATGGTGTTTTTTGTGCATTAATAATATGTAATATACTATATCTGATCTGATGAGGCTGTGATGGCTCACATATTTGATAAAACTATCATTATGTTAGTTTATATTTAGATCCTGATTACTTCTTATAATGAAAATATCATATATAACTATGAGTTTATAATTTACACAGTAAATGTTGGAATGAACAATCATGGAAGTCACCTTCGCAGGCATTCTTTATGTGAAATTTGGGATTGTGTAAATTCACTAATTTTTAAGCTGTGTCTGCATTCTAATATCTTTTGAATATGCAGAGTGTTTAAGACAGGAGGTGAAGAAAAAGAAACTAAATTCTAGGATCAAGTGATAGCATATATATGGAAATACATACTATATACACACCTACATATATATATATATATATATATATATGCATGCATATCTATCTATATATATATACACACACACAAACACATACATAGATATATACATATACATCTATATTTCAAAACAGAATATTTATAATTAGAACATTTATAAAACTCCATACCACTATTTTAAAATTGTTTTTATTTGGGGGCACTTGGGTGGCTCAGTCAGTTAAGCGTCTGACTTTGGCTCAGGTCAGTATCTCATAGTTCATGAGTTTGAGCCCCATATTGGTCTCTGTGCAGACAGCTCAGAGACTGGAGTGTGCTTCAGATTCTGTGTCTTCATCACTCTCTCTTCCTCTCCCACTTGCACTCTGTCTCTCTTTCAAAAATAAATATTAAAAATATTAAAATTGTTTTTATTTTTCATTTAATTTTTATGTAACTCCAACAAAATACTAACTTTTGGATGTAATTCACAGAGTCAAGCACATAATGTAATAAGGCTAGAATCAGGTGATATTTAGAAAAATAAGTCAATTGTGAGTAGTTTTATGTCAACATTATATTTAATTAAAAATATTCATGGGGTCCCTGGGTGACTCAGTCTGTTAGCATCTGACTTTGGCTCAGGTCATGATGTCACAGTTTGTGCTTCAGGTCGTGCTTCGGGCTCTGTGCTGACATCTCGGAGCCTGGAGCTTGGAGCCTGGAGCCTGCTTCGGATTCTGTGTCTCCTTTCTCTCTCTCTCTCTCTCTCTCTCTCTCTCTCTCTCTCAATCTCTCTCTCTTTCTTTCTGCCCCTCCCCCACTTGTCCTGTCTCTCAAAAAAATAGAAAAGAAAAGAAAAGAAAAGAAAAGAAAAGAAAAGAAAAGAAAAG
>NW_026057576.1:38622706-38709302 GCF_023721935.1 Panthera uncia
AGAAAAGAAAAGAAAAGAAAAGAAAAGAAAAGAAAAGAAAAGAAAAGAAAAGAAAAGAAAAAAATTATTCCTTACCTGGGGCACCTGGGTAGCTCAGTCTGTTAAGTGTCAGACTCTTGATTTTGGCTCAGGTCATGATCTTGTGGTTGGTGAGTTCAAGCCCCATGTTTAGCTCATGCTGACATCCTGGAGCCTGCTCGGAATTTTCTCTCTCCCTCTCCCTGTGGGCCTCCCCTGCTTGTGCTCTTGCGCGCTCTCTCTCTCTCTCTCTATCTCTCTCTGTCTCGAGAAAAAAAAAATTCCTACCTAATTTTTAATTTGTAGTTAAAATTATCTTCCAATTGTTACCTTCTAATATTTTCCTTAAAAATGGAACTTAGATTAAATGTATTTTAATGAAGATCACTTATGGTTTTTTTTGTTCGTTTTTTTTACATTTTTTATATATGTATTTGAATTTGGAATCTTTTTGCTTAGGAATTTTATAATTAATACAATTCTGGGCTTTCACATGGAGAAGTCTTAAATTTACCTTCTCTATGCCCTTATAAAACAGGCATTTTATTTTTGTTTTCATCCACAAAGACATTTAATATTTTGAAGCTGATGTGTCATATTTGGCTGCCCTTGTCATATTACATCAATCATATTCCTTTCAGTGAGACATAATCTGATTTTAGTTGATGAACATAACTTGATTTGAGACAATAGAGTCCCATCTTCTATAAAAGGTGAAAGAAAATAAAAGCAAAGGTAAAAATATTAAGATTAAAAACAAACTAAAATCCTTTGTCATGGAGCAATTAGAATATACAACAGAAAATTTATGTTTTTCTTCTTGTAGTCTTCTCAGTTTCATTTGTATGTGAATGTATAAGTTCAAAAGAGTCAAATATGTAATAAAACATTGAATATTGTGTATCATTTTGAATCAGATGCAATTATGACTGTAGTAATAAGCATAAAATTGCTGAATCAGATGCAGTGATGGCCATAGTAATAAGCATAATAGCTTTGGTATATAGAAAACCTATTGTTTTTAGTAAAGGTATTTTGTTTAATTGTTGATGAATTTGTTACATACATTTAATTTTTTAAAATGTTTATCTTTGAGAGAAAGAGAGATAGCATGAGCAGGGAAGGGGCAGAGAGAGAGGGAGACACAGAATCCAAAGCAGGCTTCAGCCTCTGAGCTGTCAGTACAGAGCCCGACGTGAGGCTCGACCCCACAAACCGTGATATCATGACCTGAGCTGAAATCCAGTGCTCAACAGACTGAGACACCCAGGCATCCCTCTTATATAGATTTAAGCAATACTTGTCTCTACCAGTGAATGTTTCAGTAAGTCATGTTCCATTTTGTATCTCTTTAATTTTTCTACAGATTTAAATTTTCTCCAACCATGTGGAGAGATACGTTCAGACATTTTCTTCAACATTTCAGATTGATCATTGAAGAATCTGTACTCCTTATCAATCAGACCCTACCATTTTGCCATTGCAACTACCTCTTCTGCCCCTCACTTTTTGACATCTAAATTTTATTGTTATTAAATAAAATATTCCTGTGACAAACATAAAACAAATTTATAATGCCCCTCTATTTTTTATGAGGGTAATGATATTATTACCAAATTCAGAATACGAAAAAAATCCCAAAACTTATGAAATATTGTGGGCTTAAATTATTGTATAAATATTTTATTTTTTAATTAGCCCGCCTAGAAAATAAGGCATCACTGCTTTTATGGGATATCCTGCTTACAAATTTTGAGTATTTTTATGTTTTAACTTTTAGTTTGGGATTAAAAGCATCTTCCCCTATTCCTATTTTCTAACTGCATATTTTCCTTGGTGAGGTGTCCATTCAGATTTTTGCCTACTTTTTAATTGGGTGCTTTGTTTCTTATTGTGGAACTTCAGCAAGTCTTTGTACATTTTAGGTACAAGTACTGTATCAGATACATTTTTTGTAAATATGTTCTCCCAGTTGTGGCTTATCTTTTAATTCTCTTAACTATGTCTTTCACAGAGCAGAAAATTTTCATTTTAATGAAGTCCAACTTTATAATTTTTTCTTTTACTTTTGTGTTATATCAAAAGAAAATCATATAGGTTTTCGCCATTATGTTCTCCACGTTACTTTTTAGAAGTTTTATAGTTTTCCACTTAACATTTAAGCTCATCTATTTTGAGCTAATTTCCATGAATGATACATGTTTTGTGCCTATGTTAATATTTTTAAATGCAGATACTCAGTTGTTTCAGGACCATGTATAGAAAAGACTATACTTTCTCCATTGAACTTCCTTTGCTCTTACATCGTAGATTAGTTGACTGTAGTTTTGTTGGTCTATTTCAGGGCTCACCATTTCATTCCATTGAGCCTTTTGTCTCTTCTTTCACTAATACCACACTGTCTTGATGGCTGAAGCTATAGAGTGAGTCTGGAAGTTGAGTAGTGTCAGTCTTCTCACTTTTCTTCAATAGCATTGTGGCTATTCTAGGTCTTTTGTTTGTCTCTATAAACTATAAAATCACTTTGTCAATAGCCACAAAGTAACTTTCTTGGGAATTTTATTAGAATCATATTAAATACATAAATGAATTTGAGTATAACTGACATCTTAAACATTATTGAGTCTTCAAATCTGCGAACGTGGAATAACTCTCCATTCATTTAGATTATTTCCATCAAAGTCTGTAGTTTCTCTCTTACATATCTTGTACATATTTTGTTGGATTTTTACCCAAGTATTTCTTCTTTTCATGGGGTGTCATGTAAATATTGTTGTGGTTTTAATTTCAAATACCATTGCTCTGTGCTGGAACATAGAAAAGCGGCGGACATTTATTAGCCTTGTATTTCACAACCTTGCTATAAGTACCTACCTTAATGTTCCAGGAGTATTGTTGTTAATTCTTTTGAATTTTCTACAACAGTTATGTGTCATATGCAAACAAAGGTGATTTTATTTCTTTCTTTTCAATATGTATTTTCTTTTTTTGTGTATTTGCATTAGCTAGGACTCTCAGTACAATGTGTAAAGGAGTGGTGAGAGGGAACATCCTTGCCTCACTCCTGATCTCACTGAGAAAGCTTCTCATTTATCACCATAAGTATATTATGAGCTGTAGGATTTTGGAGATGTCGAAGTTGATGAAGCTCACCTCTTTTTTTAGTTTTCTGGAAGATTTTATTCTGGATGATGTTAGATTTTGTCAAATGCTTTTTTCTTTTTTTGTCTGTCAAATGCTTTTTCTGCATCTCTGTGATCATATGTTTCTTCTTTAGCCAAATTGATGTGATTAATTACATTAATTTATTTTTTTTAAATATAAACCTGCCTTCCATACCTGGAATACATCTTACTTAATTATGGTATATAATGTTTTTAACTCATTGTTGGGTTTGATTTGTTAATATTTTGTTCAGGATTTTTGTATCTATGTTCATGAAAGTTATTGTAGTTTACCCCCCCCCCCCCCCCCCCCCACCCCCCACCCCCCCCTTTTTTTTTTTTTTTTTTTTTTTTTTTGGTAATTTATTTGTCTGGCTTTGGTATTAGGGCAATGGTGGCTTCTAGAATTAATTAAGAAATGTTCCCTCTGTACTGTAAGAACATCTGGTCCCCTATCTTCTTATTTTGGAAAGTTATCAGTTCAATTTTTACAATCTATTTTGGCCTATTTATTTATCCATTTATCTTTTATTAATTTTTGATTGTTTCTTTCAAATAATTGGTGCATTTTATCTGTTCTCAAACTTGTGGGCCTAGAGTTGTTCATAGTATTTTTTTGTTAATCTTTAATGTTCATGGTAGCACTAGCAATGATCCTTCTCATTTCTGTTATCAATGATTTATATCTTATCTAATATTTCTTGGTTAGGCTCTCTAGGGGGGAGTATCAATTTTATTGATCTTTTCAAGAACTAGCTTTTGGTTTCATTGATTTTTCTCTATTGTCTGCCTGTTTTCAATTTCATTGATTTATGCTTTTGGATTTTCTTTCTGTTCTTATGCTTACATTGAATTTAATGTGCCCTTTTTTTCTGGTTCCCAAGGTAGAGGCTTAGCTTATTAACATTAAATCTATGTTTTTTTCCTTTTCTAATATATACACCTGAGGCTTATAGCTTTACCTCTAAGCATTGCTTTTACTGCATTCCACAAATTTTGATAGGTTGTGTTTTTCATTTTCACTTTTTTCAAAATATTTTAAAACTTTTTGAGACTTCTTTCTGACCCAAGAGTAGGGTCAGATAGTAGATACAGTTTCATTGCCAAATATTTGGGGGGAATTTCTAGCTACCTTTCTGTTCCTTACTCTCTTCTGATAGCATACATTGTATAATGCCTATTTTTAAAAATTTGATCAGGTGTGTTTTATGACCAAGAATGTGGTATATATTGTTGAATGTTTCAGGATGACAATAATGTGTATTCATGCATTGTTAGATGAAATATTTTATAAATGTATTCAACTGTTTTCTTAATGATTTCCTGTCTGCTAGTTCTGTCAATTACTAATGTAAGGGTGCTAAGTCTCCAAATATAATAGTAGATTTGTCTATGTCTCCTGCAGTTCTGCCAGTTTTTGCCTCATGTATTTGGCCCTTGTATGATTAGGACTTACTCATTAAAGATTATTATGTCTTCTTGGATAATTGACTCCTTTAAAATTATGTGGTGTCTCTCTTTACACCAGTAACGTTCCTTGCCTTGAAGTATTGTAGTATTGAAATTAATATAGAGATTCCACCTCTTTTTTGATTAGTGACAGAGTGATATATCTTTCTCTATCCCTTTGTATTTAAAGTAGGTTTCTTGTCAACAGTGTATAATTGAGTCTTGGTTTTTTACCTGTTCTCAGTCTCTGTATCTCATCTGGTGTATTTAAACCATTCACATTTAAAGTGATTATAGTATTGTTGGGTTAATATCCACATTTCTAACTCTTTTTTATTCATTTCTGTTCTTTGTTTCTTTTTCATACTCTCATTTTCTGCCTTTTCTGATTCAAACTGAGCATTTCATTGGTGTATTTTCTGTTCTGTATTAGCATATCAATTATATTTCCTTTATTTTTAAATCTTCAGTGGTTCTAGAAATTGCAATGTACATTTATTATTTTTTTGATATTTATTTATTTTAAGAGAGAGAGCGGGTGCAGACAAATGGGGGAAGGGCAGAGAGAGAGGGAGAGACAACTCCCACCAGACTCCACGCCTGGAAGGAAGCACAAGGTGGAGCTCGATCCCAAGACCATGAGATCATGACCTGAGCCCGTATCAAGAATCTGACGCTGAACTGACTGAGCCACTCAGGCTTTACACTTATAATCAATCCAAATCCTACTATGTCACTTGACAGGTAGTGCAAATACCTTAAAACAGAGTATTCTTTATTTTTTCCCTCCCATCCCTAATAACATTGCTTCATTCGTTTCACTTATACAGAAGCTAAACTTACTAAATAGCTTGATGTTGTTGATATGTTGAAGAAACTCTTACATAAGGATTAAGAAAAATAAAAATAAAAATAAATATTTCACCTGTATTCATTCCTTGTCTGACACCCTTCTATATGTAGAGCCAAGTTTCTGACCTATATTATTTCCTTCTCGTTGAAGAACTTTTAACATTTTTTTGCAAGTAGTTCTGCTGGTAACAAATCACCTCAGTTTTTGTTTGGGAAAATCATTAATTCCCTTTCACTTTTGAAAGATAATTTCTTTAGATACAGAATTCTAAGTTAGTATTTCCCTCCATGTCAACACTTTAAATATTTCACTCTACTCTCTTCTTGCTTACGTTGTTTCTGAAGAGAAGTCTGATATAATTTTTACTTTGTTTTTTTTTTATAAGTAATATTTTCCCCTCTTCTTTAGATACTTTTGAAATTTTCTGTTTATCTTTGACTTTGTGCAGTTTGAATATGATATGCCTGTGTCTGGACATTTTGATATTTATCCTGATTAGTGTCTGTCATTAATTTTGGAAAATTATTAGTCATTATTACTACAATTATTTCTTGTTTCTTTTCTTTTTGGTATTACCATTATGTATATATATATATTACAACTTTTGTAATTGTCCCATAATTTTGAATATTGTTTCATCTTTTATCCACTTTTTTCTTTCACTCTTTCATCTCTGTATTTCAGTTTTCAAAATTTCTATTGACATACTTAGCTTCATTGATTTGTTCCTCAGCTGTGTCCAAGGTATTCTTCATTCCTGTTACAATTTTTTCCTATTATTTTCCTTTAATTCTATTATATGTTTTGCATCTCTCGCTTACATTACCCATCTATTTTTTTTAAATGTTTTATCTTTATTTTTGAGACATAGAGAGAGACAGAGTGTGAGTCTGTGAGGGGCAGAGAGGGAGACACAGAATCCAACGCAAACTCCAGGCTCGAGCTGTCAGCACAGAATGCAACACAAGGCTCAAGCTGACAAACCGTGAGATCATGACCCGAGCCAAAGTCAGATACTTAAATTGCTGAGCCATCCAGGCATCTAACTAATCTATGTTTGTGTATTGTCCACCATTTCCACTAGAGTCTCAGCATATTAAACATAGTTTTTCTAAATTTACAGCCAGACAATTCTAAAACATTTGCTATGTCTGAGGCTGGTTTTGATGCTTACTTTGTCTCTTTAGACTGTGCTTTTTGCCTTTTAGCATACCTGGTAATTTTTTGTTGAAAACGAAACATGTTGTATTGGGTAAGTGGAACTAAGGTAGACAAGCCTTAGTGAGACAGTTACGTTTTTCTGACTCAGAGTTAGCATATGTTTACTGTTTATCATAGCTAAAACTTCCTATGGTGTGTTTGTTTTTGTTTTTGTTTTCCCTTTTGACTTTGGGAATTCTCAGAGAATTCTTATTTTTTTTTTTTTTTTCTTTTAAAGTAGGCTCCACACCCAGCATGGAGCCCAACTCAGGGCTTGAAACCATGACCCTGAGATCAAGATCTGAGCTGAGGTCAAGAGTCCAATACTCAACAGACTGAGCCCCCAAGTCACCCCTTCCCAGAGAGTTTTTAAATAGGGTCTGGTCTGCAGTTCTTTTAGGTCTAATACCCCGCTTTAAATAGAAGCCCTATTGATGTGATAAAGCATGGAGGTAGGAAAAAAGTTCTATAGTCTAATGATTCATTTGCAGTCTTCTAGTGAGCCTGAGCTGGGTATTTGTTTCGCCCAAGTAAAAGGCTAGAGGGGGCTAGAGTTGTATTTCCTCAGTCTCTAATAAAATAGTTTCTGTTGAGAACAGGTTTCGTTAAGAACAGAGAACTATCAGCCTGTATCAGAAGAGGTACTTTCCCCTCCTCTGGGTAGAATCACCAGAATTTTATCTCCAAGCTCCATGTTAAAATTTTGTAAGGGCTCCAGGGTGTAAAACACACCATGATGTTGTGGCTTCTCTAAGAGTGGGTCCTATTAGAGTTTTTAACTCTTAAAAGAATCTATACTGAGTCTCCCCTTATTTGTCATTTACAGGTTAAAAAGTTCCTATTGATAATGACTGCAGTTCAAGCTTCTGCCGCTGAGCACCTTCTACTCCTGGTAAGTTGTGATTCTCTGTATGTATCTGTCTTTCTAGTTTTCATGGCAAAATTTTTGCCCTGTGACCTCAATTCTATGATGTATCTAAGCAAAATTGCTGATGTTTAGTGTGTTCAGCTTTTTTCTAGTGTGTATGAAAGGGATGGTTTTCAAGTTCTGTTCATGTTTGGACTGTATAAAACTAATTATGTTTTAAAGATTGGGAACTTCTATAAACATCAGTGAACTTGTTTTTAAAACAAATATTCTTGATAATCTGGGCTTATAGATCCATAAGACTTCTATTTTAAAACAATTAATTAGAATTACATTATTGTTCTATCAATAATTTCACTTTCCCTACAGTAGGAAAGGTATTCATTTCTTTTCTGATTTTATCTTCCAAAAATATACCATAAAATTCAACTTACAGCTTGGGAAATATTCAGTTGAATTTGATATACCTGATGAAGGCTGTAAAGCCTGGATACCAGGAAAGGAAAGTGAAGGTAGAAAATGTCTCAGGGGAAGAGCAAGATTCCCATTTCCCTGAGGAAACATAAGGGCAGGCTGTGTTCACTTCATTTTGTTTGGATAATGATTGTAAAGGCATATGGGACTGACCTATTTATTACTAGAAAGTAGTTATTGATATTGAGTAGATCAATCATAATGCTTGAAAGAAGTTGACCTCTAGGGACAGTGATTCAATTGTTTCAGAGAAACCAGAGTTTGTATATGGTATGCAAAAATATCATGTGAGATTTGAGGTTGGGTAAAAGATGTTAAGTAAATGATAGATGCATACATATGTGTACATGTATGTTTATGCATATATTTATATCCATACAAATGGTGCATTTTAAAAGAATTTTATAATTCCCTAATTTATACTAATTTTTTTCTTCATATAAGTCTGAAATATAAAAAACAAAAATGGTAAAATGCAAGATAAAAATTGACTTCAGTCACCAAGGCAGATTTAATATAAGTCCAAAACTATTCTAGTAATTGTAGTTCTTAAAATATTTTGCTGAAGTAATGGAATGATGGGTGACCGTCCTGCCCATGATTGTTTGGTTTGAGTCTCTTCTCCTCTGTTCAGAACCCTCTTTACCTCTCAGTATGACAGAAAATTTATTTTTTTTCATGAGTGAATACAAATATTTATGCAGATATGTTGCCTTTCCCCCTCTCCTTATGGTAGCATTTTGTAGTACTAAGTAGAATGTTCTAACAGTCCAATTGAATTATTTGTCTGTGGATCATATTACCAATATTTGAAGCTGTACCAAAGAATCAGATGGTTTTTTGACCTGGAGAACTCATGAAGTCAAACCTTTCAAATTACAGTGTTCACTTACAGAGGCAAGGCAAATAAATTGTTGTTACCTGAAAAGCAACCATTTTGTTCTTGCTTGCATCTATCATGAGTAAAATATTAGGGTGACCAAAAATTTCAGCTTGCTCAGAACTGAGAAGTTTTGCTGGACATGGGACTTAGAAAGCTAAAACTGGGAAAACCCTGAGAAAACTGGGTTGAGTTGGCCAACTGATCTCAGAACGTCCAAATTCATAAAGGAAGAAAAATATTAAATTATAAAACTGGAACTGTATGCCTCTGATTATTTTAATTTTAATTTTTGGCTATAGAAATTATATTTAATTCTCAATATCTGAAAGTTTTAGATAAATAAAATTGCAATTCCCATTAAAAATTGTGGCAGGATTGTCACATTGGTTCAAAATACCAGATTTGTGTGTGTGTGTGTGTGTGTATGTGTGTGTGTGCGTGTGTGTGTGTGTAATCATCACTTGGGGTCATGCAGCTTTCATTTCAGTTAATTTTTGATAAAAATGAACAGTGTGCCACAAATTGAGCAAATCAGCAAAGGGTTATAGATTATTTCTGTCACCCCAAAACTCCATTGTATTTAACATAGTCCTTTGAGAAGAATAAAACAAAGTTTATTTCTTCATATCAGTTTCAAAGACAGAGAAATTAAACACAACTTTAATATTGATGGAGAGTTTGTCCTCTCTCTTTTTTTAAAGTAAAAGGGCACATTATGATTACACTCTGAGACTCAGGATGGTTACTTTACCTTCCTTGACTTTCATAGTAATTCATTCATTTAGCAATAATTTATTGATCACATTTCGCAGGT
The DNA here is from genome assembly GCF_023721935.1 of Panthera uncia. Lineage (NCBI taxonomy): Eukaryota > Metazoa > Chordata > Mammalia > Carnivora > Felidae > Panthera > Panthera uncia. The sequence goes on from NW_026057576.1 coordinate 38,632,430, forward strand.
TTTTCCAAAGTTCTTTTCCTACTCAGCTTCATCTCATAGCTGGATGCTATCAGCCTTGAATTTCCTTTCCTTTTTGCCCACTCTCTCTCTTTGAGTAGCTTCCAGCTCAAGTGTAAATTCCTTGTAGAGTCTTCTTCCTCTACCAGGCTAGTGTGCCCATTATTTTAGTTTCTGTGTACAGTGTGTTTTCCCTTATTGGTCCAGAATAATTATCAAGAATGACTCCCATTTTACTCACAAAAGAGCCTCAGCTTTCACCATAATTTATATGGTCATCCTTTAATCTGTGCTTCCACAGTTCCCATAATGTATGTAATTTGTTACAATACATCATAATTTTAATTATCTTTACATTACATCCTTTAATAAATAACTTTAGAGTGCATCCTTTACTATTTTGTGAAGCACACAGTATTCTGTATTGTAACCCACTACAACCAGCACATTTGCCAACACACAATAGATATTTACATAAGTTATCGATATAATGAATGTATAGAAGTTAATGCATGTGAGAAATGTTACAATATTTTTATAAAACAGTCACAAATATTTGTATTTTTAATTTTAAAACTATCTTAATTCTTACACTTAAGGCCAGTCTTCCATCAGCTGTCTAGAATATTGTGGATTGAATTTACACAAATCCAGTTAAGGTCACTTCTGCAACACAGTGACAATGATTTTACCAATATAGTCTGAAACAAATTGAGGTCAGTGTACATTTTCTCATAGCCTTGCTCTTAGCTTTCTTCCATGAACTGCAGAAGGTTTCAATTTACTGAAGCACCGAGGTAGGTAAGATCCAATCAAAGTAAAAGCAAAATCAATAAATGCTAACCTCGAAGGGCTAAATAGTAGTGACATCAGTCACGAAGAAAAGTTGTTTGCAGGTTTGAAACGCTATTGTTCTGTAATGGTAAGAGAATAAAACTGCAACTATGGACACTTGTAAGTTCTGTTTACCCTATATTTTGTTTAATATTTTTAACATGCAGACAGATAACAAGGTGAATTGTTAAACACTATTGATAGTGCTTAACAGAGGAGAGGAAACCTGTTCTTCGCACCATGATATGAAAATATTTTGTCATTGTGGCACATTTTGTTAATAGATTCTAAAAATAATTAAATGCTCAAGAAGTAATTCTAGAGAAACACTTTTTTTCCTACAAAGTAAAAAGTAGAATAGTTATTTTTATTATCACCTTGACCATATTTCATTAAAGTAATCAGGGTTTCAATTTAGAAAGTAATTTAATGCTAAGACCAATAAATTTTGGTTTCTGAAATTGACAGGTAGGCAGAATGAATATAAACTCTGTTGCTTAGTATGTAGTCAGTGCTCAGTATTTGATGCCAGAAAGCCCCCTGGTTGAGGAGGAGCAACACATGGCAGTCAAATTTCTGTGGCTGCAGCTAGCACTAGTGATGAAGGACTTGTTGTTGTTTTGTTTTTCGTTCGACTGAGATTGACGGAGTTAACAAAACTAGAAGGGCAAAGCATGCCAGGAAGAGAGACCTTAAATAAAAATCTTATAGATCATCTGGGAAGTCTAGATATTATTGAAATGATAAGGCAAGAATCAGATAGAATACAAAAATATGCAACTGCAATCCAGGAAAAGGTTAAGAACTTGAGAAAGCTTCAAGAGGGCAGTAGCCTCTGTGTCTTAAATCAGCGCTATCTCCCTTTTTAAAATGAAAGAGCAAACAAATGACTAAAAAATAATAAGTGACTGACTGAAGGAAAAAATAAGTTAAAAGTAGATGAGGAAGGTTTCTGTAGCTTATCTTAGGCTGCAGATCATTTAGTAGCTTTGGGCCCTTGCTTTTCCTACTTAGACTGGAAGTACTTTTTGGTAGGGTCATTTTTCCTTTTGGAAAATTAGTGCTCAGCATATCAAATTCAGTTTATTTGGGGCCATATCACATATTCAGTAACCTGCTCCACTCATTTATATGCTCTTATAATTCTCCTGGAAATTTCTGCTTATAAAGGGAGGTGAGATTTTATAGAAGCTTTTCTTAAAGGAATGCTAAACTGGCATAAATTTAACTGCTTTACTTTTATATGATTTTAAACTTACTACTCAGTACAGCCTTTAGGGGTCCTTTATGGTACTGATCTCTGTAGAAATAATGCCTCATTGTACAAATCCACAAGGTCATAGGAGAATATAATTCTCAAACTCTTTTCAAATGCAATTAACTTCTTTTCTGGTTCAAACTCCCTGAGTTAAAGCAGTATTTCTACCCATGAAAGCCAAAACTTTGTCCCCATTTGTTTGAGTGACCCAAGCACATTACAGTTATATAGATCACTGGTTATTATGGTGTGTATGTCATGTAAAGAAGACCTTCAGCTTGCCCGCAATGAGTCTTGGTTCACTTGGTTTTCAAGTGTCCTGTCAATTTTGGTTAAATATTGATAACTTTGCACAGCAGAATGCAGAATGTTCATTTTGTGGGTAGATAACGGACAACTGGTGAAGTGAACCTTTTTCTATATTGTGGAAGTGTAGAAGTCATATACTGTTTTGACATAACAAAACCCTATTATATAGAACCTTGTACAAAGAATCCGTATTATAATAATATCCTATATGTAAAGCCATGAGGTTAAATAAAATATCTTGATCTCTAATAAACACTTGAATAAAACTGTCCCCAAAGTAAATTTCTTAAGATGCCTCTGATACCTGAAATGCATTCAGTATACCTTAAGAAAACATAATTTACTTTCCTCGGAGAAATTCTGAAAAATCAAGTAAGACTACCTACACTATTTATCATTACTACCTATGATAACTAAGTCCATAAGAGATAACATTTAGGTTTAAAGTTTTTTTTTAAATTAGTGCTGTTAAGTGCATAAGGTATTTCTATTTCTTCAAGCCTAAAATACTTTAAATTTAACTAAATTATTCTGCACCTCCACCCTATACAAATATATGCTATTTTGTTTAGAATGTAATATTTTAAACCTTTCAGCAAATAGCTGATTAGTATTAGAAGGGCAGAATTAGGCAATTTTGGAAGTGAAATTGCATTTTACATAAGAGTACAAAAAATATTTTTAAAAACAGTTATAGTGAAGAATTCAGAATAAAAGTAATTTTGTTGCCTTATATCATTTTTCGTTTAAAATATCATTAAACAAAACTATATTTAAAAAATATTTTATGCTAGGAATTAATACCTAATAGCAATGAACAAGGCTGATGTAAGCTTCACAGAAATATGTCAAGTTGGAGAACAGAACATAAAACACCTAAGTATTTTCTTTTTTTAATTTTTTTTCAACGTTTTTTATTTATTTTTGGGACAGAGAGAGACAGAGCATGAACGGAGGAGGGGCAGAGAGAGAGGGAGACACAGAATCGGAAACAGGCTCCAGGCTCCGAGCTATCAGCCCAGAGCCTGACGCGGGGCTCGAACTCACGGACCGCGAGATCGTGACCTGGCTGAAGTCGGACGCTTAACCGACTGCGCCATCCAGGCGCCCCAAACACCTAAGTATTTAATAGAGTTTGTAGTAGGCAGTGCATTCATTCTTTCGTGTGTACAATACCAAGTCCTCTAGGTCCTATCCTATTGCTGACTCGGCTGCAGTGTGTAGTTCCACACAGGATTTAAACAGAAGCTTTGTGTTTGTGCAATCTGATTGTCTTACAGCCTCAACTTGCTTGTCTTACTATCATCTTGGGTACACAAACATATCTGCCAATCATATATGCAGAACTCAAAAGTGAAGGGAACTTAAGGCATAGGGAGCAATGTTGGGGTGACTGTTGGCCAATAGGAGATACGAGCTGATAAATAAATACTTCCCTTTTCTCCATCCCCCACTCAGCTTCACTCCTGCTCTCCAGGATAACATTTGCAAATAGACTATTTACACATAGATCTTTACCAAAGGTGCTGCTTTTAGATGAAACCCATGCTAAGATAATGAGCACCATAAATACTTTTAAATATCAGATACTTAGAATGGGGTTGTGGAGCTAAATTACTCACCAGTCACATATCAATAATAATTCTTGTCAGAAGTGATTATTCCTGGCAATAAGTAATATGAATTAACTTTGCATACTTTCACTTCATGGTTGATTGGGATGAGTACAGTTGAAAGGTGAAGAGTTGCCTTTTGTAGTGGCTATGGTTCCTCATCAATACGTATAAGTAAGTATAAAGAGAATAAATATAAATATTGAGGGATAGCCTGGCTGTTGGTAGCTGATTTGAAAGCCTTTAAAAAAGGAAATAACCACATGATGCCATGATACTATGAAATGAATCATCATTCTAAAACAGCCTGTCTGATAAAATAGTGCAATAATTTGTTTATGGCTCAGCTAAAAGCCAGCTTGAGAACTATACTTTGTGGAGTAGAGGGGAGCTGCCCTTCAGAATGGAGGATATTATTGAATCAATGGCCAATGTTTAATATTTTGACTAAAGCATGAAGCTGAGGAAGAAATAACATGAGAAGAAGCCCGGCAGTTAGTTAGGGTACCGATGATTCAGGGCTCTATGATAAAGAGTATATATGTAATTTATTAACAGGCACACACATACAGATATAGGTAAACATATCTATGTACCATTATGTAATTTAGAAATAAATAACACATGTGCATAGGAGGTATATACTCAGAGGTTGTTGGAAAAAAAGGACAAACACCTAAGAGAGTAAGAAGTTTATGAAACCAAGGAAATAAAATATTTTATAAAGAATAGTTTCATAAGGTAAGGAATCAATTGTCTAAATCTGTGGTCCCTCAATCAATGAGCATAGTTTTGGTGCTATGGGTAAAAGCCCAAATGAAATGGAATAAAATATTAATTTGTTCATTTACAGATTATTTACTGAGAAACTGCCATGTGCCAGGCAGCCCTGTTTTAAGTTCCTGGAAATGTCAGCAAACAAAACAACAAAGAGCTTTTCTCCATTAGAATAGATAAAAAAATAAACATATTGAATAAATTAGTCATTGAGTATGTTAGAAGGTGATATATACATGGGCAAAAAATTAATGGACGTAGGGAAGCAGAACCAGGAGTGTTAAAGGACAAGGTTGGAAGTCTACTATTTTAAAGAGATGGCTAAGATAGAAATCATTAAGAAGGAGGTATTTAAGATGAGATTCATTGAAGGAGAAAGGTTGTTAAATATACAACTGAGGGACAAATTCCAACTAGAGAGGAGAGCCAGTGCAAAGTCCCCAAAATTGGAGAGCATGTGGTGTTTCCTAGAAATATCAAGGAGGCCTTGTGGCTGATGAAGGAAGAGTGAACTATAACAACAAATGAATAGGAAAGATCTCTAATAGATAAAGTAGATGATAGCATACAAGAACAGATGAGGGTATAAGTAGAGATAGAAATCCTGAGAAAGAACTAAAAAGAAATGCTAGAGAATAAAAATTCTATAACAAAAGTAAAGAATGACTTTGATATGCTTATTAATAGACTAGACATGACTGAAGAAATAATCTCTGCACTTGAGGACATCTTGGTAGCAAGTTCCAAAACTGAAAAGCAAAGAGAACAACAGGCTGTAAAAACAAACAAAAAACCCCAGAACAATATCCAAGGACTGTGGGACAACTATGAAAACGTAACATATGTATGTTATACAAAGGTACAAAGGTATTATACAAAGGTAACATATGTATAATGGGAATTCTATATGGAGAAGAAAAAAAAGAACAGAAAAAAATATATGAAACTGTAATGACTGAGTTTCCTCAAATTAATATTAGACACCAAACCACAGATCAGAAAACTCAAGATAACTGCCAGCAAATATACAAAAAGAACTATTCGTAGGCATATCATTTTATTTATTTATTTTTAATTTTATTATTATTTTATTTTATTTTGAGAGCGAGAGCATGAGCAGGGGAGGGACAAAGAGGGGGAGAGAGAGAGAGAGAGAGAGAGAGAGAGAGAGAGAGACAGAATCTGAAGCAGGCTCCAGGCTCTGAGCTGTCGGCACAGAGCCTGATGCAGGGCTCAAACTCATGACCTGAGCTGAAGTCAAATGCTAAATTGAGTGACGCACCTAGGTACCCCAGACATATAATTTTAAACTATAGGAAATCAAAGATAAGAAAAACCTTGAAAGAAGCCAGACAGAAAGAATACTTTACCTAGAGAGGAACAAAAATAAGGATTACATCTCACTTTTCAGAAACCATGCAAACAAGAAGAGAGTGGAGTGATCATTTTAAAGTATTGAAGAAAAATATCTCTGGCTAGAAATCTGTACCCTGCAAAATTATCCTTCAAAAGTGAAGAAGAAATACTTTCTCAGACTCACAAATAGTATATGCTTCTATATAATTGAAACGAAGACAGCAATGAGATATAAGGGATGGGAGGGAGGGATTAGAATCATTTGGTTATTATAAAGTACTCACACTACTTATTAGTGGAATAGTATTCCTTGAAAGTGGACTTGATTTAGCTGTAAATACATATTGCAAACTCCAGGGCAACCCTAATAAAAGTTTCAAAAAAAGTATAACTGATATCCTAAGAAAAAAGAGAGAATGAAATAATATAAAATGTTCAGTTAATACCACAAAAGGCAGATAGAAAGTGGAAGACAAAAAATAGGAAAAAAAACAAGGGCAACAAATAGAAAACAGTAACAAATATTGTGGATAACAATTCAACTATATCAATAATCACTTTAAATACCAATGATCTAAATGCACCAATTAAAAGATTGTCACATTGTATCAAACAAGATAGATAGATAGATAGATAGAGTCTCCAAAAAAAGGTACATTAAATATAAACACACACATATATATTAAAAATAAAAGGATACAGAAAAATATATCCTACGAATACTAACCAAAATACAGCACAAGTAGCTGTGTTAATTTCTGACAGTCAAGACTTCAAAACAGGGAAAGTTATCAGGGAAAAAGAAGGATGGGCATTACATGATGATAAAGAGGTCAATTCTCCAAGAAGACATTCTGAGTGAGTATGTGCCTGACAACAGAGCATCACACTGTGAGGCAAAACCAATAGAACTGCAAGGAGAAATAAATGAATCCGCTATCATAGTTGGAGACTTCAACACCCCTTTCTCAAAAATGGACCAATCCAGCTGGCAGAAAATTAGAAAAGTCATAGTTGAACTCAACAGCACCATGTACTTGACATCTGTTGACTAAAAAGACAGCAGCAGAATGTACATTCTTTTCACACTTGACTAGAATGTTAACCAAATTAGATCACATAGTGGGCCATAAAATATACCTTAACAGATTTGAAAGAATAAAAATCATACAGTGTCTGCTCTCAAGCCACAATAGAATTAAACTACAATTCAATAACAGAATGATAACCAGAAAATCCCCAAATAGTGGAGATTGAACAACACACTTCCTAAGAACACATGGGTCCAAAAAGAAATCTCCAGAGAAATTTAAAAACATTTTTAAGTGGACTAAATAAAAACGAAACCCACAACTTATCAAAATTTGTGGGATTCAGTGAAAGGAGTGCTTAGAGGAAAATTTATAGCATTAAATGCCTATATTAGAAAAGAATAAACCTCTAAAATCAGTAATATGTGTTTCCACCACAGGAAACTAAAAACAAAACAGAAGAAAATAAATAATAAAAATTGGAGGAGAAAGCAATGAAATTGAAAGAGGAAATCAGGGAAAACCAATAAAACCAAAAGCTGATTCTTTGGAAAAATAACAAAATTGACAAGCCTCTATCCAGATTAACTAAGAAAAAAGAGAGGACACAGATTACTAATGTCAGAAATGAAAGCAGAATTAGAGACTCCATAGAAATTCAAGAGGATAATAAATAGTATGTAAAACTGTGTTAACAAATTCAATAATATAGATACATTGGGCTATTACTTGAAAGACAGTCTGCCAAAACTCACACAAGAAGAAATATACAATTTGAATACTTCTGTATTTATTGAAGAAATTGAATCAATCATTAATAACCTCCCAAAACAGAGAGCATCAGGTCCATCTGGTTTAACTTGTAAGTTCTACCAAACATCAGAAGAAGAAAGTGTACCTATTCTCTACAATCTCTTCAGAGGATAAAAGCAAAGAGAATAGTTTCTCACGACTCTGACGCCAGCACTACCATAACCAAAACCAGAGAAAGGCATTACAAGAAAAGAACAGCACAGACCAATATGTCTCATGAATATAGAAGCAAAAATTCTCAACAAAATATTAGTAAATCAAATTTTAAAAAGTATAAGAATTATGCATCAGAATTCAGTGTGATTATGTCAGGTATGCAAAGATATTTGAACTCTCAAAAATTAATTAGTGTAATTAATCATATCAACAGGCTAAAAAAGGAAAATTAGATGATTTTATCTATAGATTCAGAAGAAGCATTTGACAAAATCCAACACTCATTAATGATAAAAACTCTTAGCAAAGTATGGATAGATGGAACTTTTCTCAACTTGAGTAAGACTACCAAAAACTACAGCTCACATCAAACTTAATGGTGAGAAACTAGAAACTTCATCATTAAGGTCAGATATAAGGCAAGAATATTCTCTCTCACCACTCTTTTTCAACATCATATTAGGTCGTACTAATGCAATAAGGCAAGAAAGTGAAATAAAATGTGAAATTTTAGTATGAAAATAAATTCCATAATTTCATGATATGAAATTAAAAATGCATCACCACTTAATAAGACTATCCTCAATGAAACATGTATAAATCTAATAAAATGTGTACAGAATCTATGAGGAAAACCACAGAACTTTTATGAATGAAAATAAAGAAGAACTAAATAAATCAAGATATATTCCATGTTCTTGGACAGGAAGATGTCAAGATGTCAGGTCTTCCCAACTTGATCTATAGATTCAATATAACCCCCATCAAAATCCCAGCAAATTATTTTGTAGATATTGACTAACTGATTCTGAAGTTTATATGGAGGAGGAAAACACCCAAAATAGCCAACACAATATGAAGAAGAACAAAGTTAGAGGAATGACGCTATCTGACTTCAAGACGCTATCTGAAGAAATAAAGGCAAGATAGTATTGGCAAAAAAATAGACAAATCCACAGAGGAATTTCAGGGCAGTGAAAATACTTTCCATTATAATGATGGATGATGTCATGATACATTTTTCCAAATACATAGGATGTGCAATACCAAGAGTAAACCCTAGTGTAAACTATGGACTTTGGTTGATTATGATGTGGTAATGTAAGTTCATCAATGGTAATAAATGCACTATAGTAGAGGATGTTGATAATAGGGGGAGGATACAAATGAAGTGGGGGAGCAGGGAATATAGGGGAATTTTTTATACCTTTCCCCCAATTTTTCTGTGAACCTAAAACTACTTTCTGAAAAATTCCTTAGAGAATTAAGTCCTTAAGAAATAGTAAGATCATTTAGGGCTTTTCAGGACATTGCCAAATCTTTGTCTTTAATTCTGAGTAAAATGAGGAACCAGTAGGGAGTTTAAGCAGAGGATGGGCAAGTTATGATTCACATTTTAGAAAGGATTATTCTAGCTTCTCTATGGTGAAAAGACTCTGGAGCTATCAGTGTAGATGCCAGAAAACTGGTAAAGAGAATAGAATTTACTGTTGGATTATATATGGAGTTGAGACAAAGATGGGGGACAAAAATGTTATCACGTGTTTTAGCCAATGAAGAAAGGAGTTGACATCTCAAAATATGGAGACCTGTAGTAGGGTAGGTTTAAAAACTAAAATCATTACTTTTTAAAATGTTAGGGTTAAGTGTTATGTTAAATATTTGGTGTTGATGAGAGTGGTACATGGAAAGTGAGGAAATGGAAGCACTGATTCTCCTCTTTGGAGAATCCTGGCTTTGAAGAGAAAGGAATTGAGGCAATTTAAAATAAAAAGGAATAAAAGTTTCAAAAATTTAATATTAATTTAATTTAATTTAATTTTAAACATGGTGGAAATTAATTAATGTAAATTTTTGATAGAATGGAACCAAAGATTTAGGGAGGTTCAAGTTAGAGAGCAGGGTAAGTAATCAAAGTTGTGACTAATGTCACAATAATAAACATGGTTCAAGGTCAGTAATATAAATACAACTGTATTTTATCTTCCCTCTGTCTCCTTAAAATGCGTTCAGTGAGGTACTTTTTCTTTGCCTTTCAGTGAAAAGTTAGACAAGTTTTGTTACTTCCAATCACTCTTAAGAAATGGAAATTCCTAAAGTCTTTTAAAATTTCAAACGGTTTGAACTTAGTATTTACAATTTCCAGTTATAGGAAATAAAATTGTGAAGTTAATTTAACTATTTTCTCCTCCCTCATGTAGAGTCCTTTGAGGAATAGTCTAGGAAGGAAAGTCAAATATGGGTAGAAGTTCCTATGTGAAATTTCCAAGAAGTCACCTTTCTCTGTGTACAAGGTCGTGCTTATATATAACAGTTTCTCTTGAGTAATCACCATCCCAAGTTAGTGGTGATGTCTTTTGTTAGAGGAGAGCTTCCCTTTCACTCCTGGGCTTCCTGTTGCTCTTCACAGTCACTCATAACTGAAATTCTGTTGTTTTTCTCTGTAGTCCTTTCGGGCTGGATGTAAACTGGCCCTGATAAGGCTAATGTACTATGAGTTCTATATTTGAGTCAGAAAAAAACATGCTGAAAAGTTTGGTCCCCATTTAAAGGGATGTACTATTATGTCCTAAGTATAGTGGAGACCTACCTTTGCTAATCTTCCTAAGTAGTTAATCTACCTGCGTTACTTCTGATGCCTGTTTCTTATCATTGAAGAATTCCGTCATCTTTCCCTTCTTCCTTGATGAAATAGTACCTTTTTGCAATAATAGCTCTTTCCCAAAAATCTGTTCACAATCCTTTTCCTGAATCTCCCCTTTGGCTGTACTTTATATTCTTGAATTGGGCAAATTTGTTCTATAGTTTTCTAATTTCAGGCCTATCATCTTACATCAGAATGTCATATCTGTGGAATCCAGGTAGTTCAAACTAAACCCTTCCACTTAACATTCTGTTACTTGTATGCTTATTGAGAAGATGGAAGGCTGTAAGTGTAATGGAAAATAATCTAACATAAATTGATATGGGAGTCAGCCAGAATGGTTTTAATTAGAGATAATATACAAAATTTACAAAGTATGAGCTGAGTCTTGTTGCAAACATGTTCTGAGTGAAGTTCATGAAATTTATTCTAAATTACATGTTTTAAATTTTAGGAAATATCCCATTCAACATCACATGCTTTATTGGACATATATTGATTATTTGTAATTCAACTAGTGGTTTTAATTTGCAAATTACAATGAGTGACACCAGGACAAAGTGATACTTTATTAACCAGACATGGGTTAGGGCTCCATTTTTCACATGGATCCCACAACTTAACTTTCCTTTCCTTTCCTTTCCTTTCCATCTTTCTTTTCTTTTCTTTTCTTTTCTTTCCTTTTCTTTTTCTTTTTCTTTTTTTTCTTCTCTTCTCTTTCTTTCGTTTCACTTAAAATATAAATGAATCCATTTTTAGGAGAACATTCCATGAAATTATATTTTAAATGTCAGAAAATAATTTGACTAAAATAGAAAGAAATCACAGACTTTTAGAAGATCACCTTTCTTTCAGCTAAAACACATTGAAATAATGTAATTTATACTTTTAATCTATACTTAAATAGGTTATTTTCAGGAAGAATGAAATCTACACAGCACACAGAATTGTTGGGGTTTGTTGGAGGAAGGACAATCTCCAGTATTATAAACAGAATAAAGAAGAAAAAAATAAATGTAAACACCAATTTTGGTAAATTTACTGATTTTGCATCTAGTGGACTAGGGAAGCTTCATAAAAGAAGGTACATGAGTTGAATCTTGAAACCAGATGGAAAAGTAGTTGTCTGATTCAAAGCATGAACAGTAAATAATCGTACAGGAGGTGGGTGGTGAGAAATAGATATGGGAACAGTAGTCAGTTACTAGGTAGTAGAGGGTCTTGTATGAATCCTAAGGAGTCTTTTATTCTGAAAGCAATGGAGAATCATTAAGCAGTTTTTATCAAGGTGAAAATTCATGTTAGTAGTATGTATGTAAAGGATATGTTGAATAAAGAATCAGAAACAGGTATCCAGCTAAGGATGCTCTTATAGTAGTTCAGTTTATAGATAAGATGCTCTATTGTCTGTGGTAAAAGGGAGAGAAGGAGAGACATTAATGAATGCAAATTGGCTAGAAGAGGAAAATAACAACATATAGAAGATGAGAAAGAGCCCACAGTCAAGAAAAAGATTCAGGTTTTTTGAGCAGTTGTATATTTTTGTATCAACTGATATAAAAATGAAAAGGGAAGAATTGCAGTTTGAGAAGAAATGGAGAGACAATAATGTTGAAGAAATAATTTAGTTTTGTAAATATTGACTTTGAGATGCCTACTGGATATTCAGGTGGAGATATACAGTAGACAGTTGTGTATCAAAGTTTGAAGCTCAGGTGGAGGTGTGGGCAAGGTAAACTGATTCAGTAATCAAAAGATAAGTATGTGTGGAAGTTTTGTAATAGATGAGATTATCCAGATATAACCAGCTTTGCGCCACTGTTTTCTATAAGTCATATTATTTTTACATGCCATAGATAATGAAAAAAATATTTCTTTGTTCTTTTATTTGTATACTTTATTGGATTTTCCTTTCAAATTAAAAATCAATACATACTCTCTGCAATAAGCCAAACAGCTTTCTAAAATTTCTTCTGGTTTTGATTATAAATAATTTCACTGCTATCATCTTCTGAATCTTTGGATATGTTTTCATTTCCATCTCTATGTAGTATTATTTTATGCATTTCCTATTGATATTCTTTTTCCTGTTTGCTCTTTCAGGAATGAAAGAGATACATAGCAACACCATATTTCATGAAAGTACCTGGCTTGCCTTTAGGCATGTTTACTGTCTACATGAGTATTTATACATAATTCCTTCATAGATATTAAGTTGGAGGGTATTTAGACTGATATCCCTAGGGGGAAAATGATTCTAAATTAAATATTTGCACACAAGACGTTTGGGGGCTGTAGTTGGAACAAAGGGTATGTAAGCGAGGGAAGCAGGACTGAGTGAAGTGTGAAGTTAAACTGTGACACAAAGGTCTAAGCTGATTCCAAGGGCTGAGCTGTCCAAAATTGAGACAAGAGGTCTGGGCCTTTGCAGCCTAACACAAACCATTCTTTAAACACAGGCTGACCTGTCAAAGGAAATTCCAGGAGGAAGATTCAGCTCTGAGTTGTCAGCAGCCAATACTCAGCAGCCATGGTGTATCCTAGTACCCATTAGAGCTCCCACTTTGTGTCACTTTGATCTACCTGTTTCTATAGCAAGTTCCTTTCATCTGGTTCAGATTCTCCTGGATTCCATTTCATGTCCTAGGAAAAAGTATAATATACAGGTTAGTAGGACTATTTGCAATCTCCTTTCTCCCCACTGCAGTTGGTTTCAGGACCTTAAATAATACTCATTTTTCTCCATCTGCGTACCTTTTCAAGATTCCCCTCATACTGGTTAGCACCTCTGCTGGTTTGGGTGGTTTACCTCTGTGGGGGAACCTTTTATTCCTCATTAAAGATCTGTTCATTCTGTAGGTGATGCACTTATCCATTCACCATTAAAATAGGGCATACGAAGTACCAAAAGAAATGTCAGTGAGTTCACTGAATGGCAAACATATTCTTTCTTGCTGCTGTTTTGTAGCAATAGCCTTACCATTCATTAATGATTAGGGCCAATCATCTTACCAGTAAGTTAATTCCTAAACTTGCAGGCCTATGGGCACAAGGAACTTGGGGGTACTGTAAGTGGGTATTAGAAAAATGGAAAACAAGACTATACTTGTTACATTTCTTGGTTTCCAGACCCAAGTGTTCTACCTAATGAGGAAAAGCAATATCTTATGGTTGGTAATTTACAGTAAAAAAACAAAAAAACAAACATATCCTGGAGAAGGTGCCCTATCTTCATAGCTCATCAACTCTGAGTTTGCACCTCTGCTGATCCTTTAAGAGGCCATGCAGGTCAGTGGCTTCTGGGGTTGCAGTATTTGCTAGGATGAGTGGATCTCATCCTCATGTGCCCACTGCCATATCTCTATTATAAATATTTCCTTTGGTCAGAAGCAATGATATGAGGCATCCACTGTGATTGGATTAGATACTCTGTGAACCCTTGAGAACTGTGAGCCTGGTAAAACAGGAAAGGCAAAATCAAGAATATTCATAAGTTGTATGTAAGATTGATTTTTAACCCTTCCAGAGCATAAGAGATCTTATGTAGTAAACTTATCACCAAGTGACTGATTAGTCTTTAATTAAGAATATTTCATCAGCATGGTGAATCAAATGCTATTCTGAAGAATGTTCAGGTGTTCAAGAATAAAGAAAGCATTTGGTAGATTAGTGAAAACATATGTATTTGAGGTTATGCTAATCTGCAAAAAACACACCTGTCATGGTACTGACATTTGGGATTAATACTTGGGTGAGTTTGTGGTAGTAAATTCTTATTTCTCAGAAACAGTTGTGTTTTCTAAGGGGCCAGAATAATGAATTAAATAGGAAAATAATTGTCACCACCACTCTGCATCTTTGTCCTTAAGGGTGGCACAAATCGCTACTGCTTCCTCCTGGATGTGATATTAATTTGGATTTTTCTCTTGGCTGGTAGTCAGGGGCAGATTCAGAGGTTTCTTTTTGGCCTTTTCCACCATGATAGCTCTTACTTCTCAGGCAAGTAAACTGATATTGTTTCTGTCAATATCCTATAAAGAACTGTGAAGGATCTGAGCTTTCACCCGCCATAGAAGACACAAAATTTCAGAGCCTGAGGAAAATATCTGATTATACACAGTAGAGCAAGCAGCATGAGTGTTATGTTTGCACGGGTTTCCCTTGTTCTTCAAGTTTTAAAGGGGAGATGCAAAGTGGTCCAGGTTGGTGCAACACACATAATGGGTTTGCTTTACAACTGAATTGGGCATAGGTTTTTATAATGGATAGTAAACATGCATCTGCTTTGACCTGGATGGAAGCATTTTCTTTGTTACACTGGATTGTTAACAAACCTATCCTTTGATCTCTTTCAGCCAAGGCTATTTGCTATACACTTATCCTTAAAAAGATAGCCCAGAACAAAAGCAGTCAATGTCTCTTCTCTTAAAACATGCAGAAATGTGAGAGACAGATGAACACTGGTCTCTTAAAACTACCAAGAAACTATAATATAATAATCTAATTGGAGATCAGAAAAGTCCCCAATGGATGGCTCCATAGACACAGTAGACCTACTATTAAGCAGTCCTACACCAGGATTTCATTTTGGGTCTGGTTATGTGCTGTGATTTTCAGAGGTGGCTGTGATGATGCTTTCAGTCTTCAAATATTAATATCAAGTTAGACCCCGTGTTTAACACACCTCAGAATACCTGAGTGTTTCCTTTCTCCTTAGTGTACAGTTACATGAGTAAACTGCCACAGGTTTCCCCCCACAGGGCGAAATCTGAGGTAATCATTAATCTATACAGTGTTACTATGACGTTACAGGGACTTTCCTCCTGATGATGTTGTTTCTCCCCCTAGATGTTTCTCAAATCTGCTGTATTTTAAGCTGAGTATGTCAATGTGACTCTTTGTTGATCAAGCTTTTCTCAACTACCTGATTATCTTTTATTTTTTATTTATTATTATTATTAATGATTATTATTGTCATTTATTTATTTTGATTTAAATTAAGGAGTACTTTTGTTGGCTACTGATTTACCTTGTACTAAGCAACATTATATCTTAATAATTTCTCTGCTAGTTTCTTTGAATCTATTCCCCCAAGTCTCATGATGGCCATATTACTCATTATGATAATTGCCCCTGGACTCTGAAGTTTAAATGCTGCCACACAGCTTTGATAACTTTAAGACCCTGTTCTTCTTACTAGTAAGCAGACCAATTCTGTAATAACATTCATTATTATCAACACTGCCTTGTAATGAGCAATCATCACTGAGCTTCTTAACCATGCTGTTCCCCTTCATCAGAAAATTCCTTAATGCTTTGGTAAGTGCCGTGCCTTTTGTGTTTTCCCACAAAAAGTCATCTCATAGTGGACTTTCTAATGTTGCATAATATATCCACTGTAGGGTGAGAGTCTGTCTAAATTTGATCCATTCCTCCACTGTCTTCTATTCTGGAATTTTTACATCACTTAAAGTAAGCCATTGCTTTTTCCAAACTTCCAAGTCCCATCTACTCTCTGAATCTTCACCAGAGTGATACAACATATATCTGTGAGATTGTCCCATATCCAACTTTATATTTTGATCATCACCCTGAGACTTCATTTCTATATGTGCTTTCCTGGCTCCAGCTGATACATGTTGGCTTGTTAGGTAGCTTTTTTTTTGGTATTTGATTTCTTCCTTCCTCAACAGAACCAGGAATACTCCATCGTGTCTGGGATGGTTATTTTCTTATGGCCAGGATGGAAAATGGGTACATTTCAAGGAAGTTCATGTTTCTTTTCATAGTAGATGACTCTGCATCATGTTGCAGCATGGTCTAGGGATGGGTCTAGTGTTTAACAAGGAAGAGTGAGCTACTTTAGCACTTCAACGGGATTCAGAAAAATTTGGGATTTAATGATTTTCAAACTCATTCTAGTTCTCAGAGTTCATTTCTTTATAATCAGGACCCTGATCTTGTCATAAGAGACTTGATTGGGTTGAGAATTCAGACATCACTGGAACTCTTCTGCTTCATTGTTTATGGTCTAAGTCCAATGTTTATGTTTTCTAGCTCCTCAAATGTAGGGGAGGAGATTAGCTTTCTATGCTGCCAAGGAATCATATTGATTTTCACACTTCACATTGCCAACCTTTATATTGACTTTCCATTGTACATGGATAGCATCCAACAATGCTATATTATTCTGTAGTCTTTATAATTACTAATTCCATCTACCTTTCAAATACATAATCTATTGCACCGGTCAGTTCATTCCGATCTCTAGGTTTCCCATTCAAGTACAACAGCAACAGAGGTTATAGCAATTGTTCTGCTGTATAATTCCAAGGGCTATCATAACTCTACGTACTATCAGTGATTGAGTGCTCAGAGTCAGAATTCTGGCAAGTGATCCAGTCACAAAATCCTCCATTTAAAATTTGCTTTCTGGAACCATTCTGGCACCAAATGTCTTCAGTTCGTTTCTATGTCACCAGATTCTGAGCTGGATAATGCATACAGGAGGTTTACTTGGCAATACATTCAGGAATGACACCTCTAAGAAAGTGATTGAAGCAGGATTGGTTGGGGGTGGGTGGGTGGAGAGTTAACTAGGGATTGAGTTGCAACGGAATCCTCAGCTCCTTCTGTAGGGAAGTATGGACCTGAGAAAACCCTTCAGAATTGTCTTGAATTGGGGTAAGGGGGCTAAAACTTTGACCACCCATATAAAATCGTCTTTAGATGCAGACTATCCCTGACAGGGGTCATAACTTTGGGTAAGACAATACCTTTTGTGTAAGGGCAATTCCCAGGAAGAAACTCAACTCTGAGCCTTCAGCAGCCATAATTTCCTGCTGCTAAGGGAATGTATATCTCTTCTTCTGAGGGAGGTATCTTGGTGGCAAATCACCGTATCAAGAAAGAGCAAGTTAATTAATAAGTATTGCACGTTGGCTGGAAATCTGTCTATAGGATTTATTCAGTTAATATTAAAGAAGATAGCGTATTGTGCTATTAAGAGCATGGGTTCTAGAGTAACTAAATAAATATTTGACCTTGGGTGAATTATTTAGTTTCTTTAAAAGTTTTCTCACTATAAAACAATGGAAGTGAGAGTACTTATAAAAAAGAATAGTTATGTGGATTGATTAAAGGGTGCCAGTAAAATGGTTAGTGGTGTGCTTAGTATATTGCTTAGTATATAGTAATATTCAATATACAATGGCTATTTTAGGTTTAGGTTTATTGTTATTCTGCTATATGTAAGTAGGGATTTTACCCATCTTCTTGCCAGTTTCTCTAGTGCTTTGAGATGATGGCAAATATATTTTGAAAAACGAAAACTCCCTGAATTTCCTAGCCCTAAGTGCTACCAAGATCTTTATATTTCCTGCCCTCAGTGACTAGAGTCCTATTCTTTTCCAAAAATAATTTCAAATATTAATATTATGTTAAAGCTTTGAGACATGCAGTTAGGCTTTACTTGAATCACTGGTTAGAATAACTTAGAATTTGACCAACAAGAAAATCTGTCAGTCCAATGGAAGTACTCTAACAATTTCCAAGACATGATAACAAAAACTTCTAGGACGGATAGAGTTGAAAAGTTGAAGAAACTTGAATCACATATACTTATGTTTTCCTGAGAAAAGACTGATGAAGAGGAAAAATAAAAGGAGAAGGAAGAGGGAGAGAAAGAGAAGAAGCAGAAAAAGAGGAGAGATAAGGAAAAGGAGAGAGAGAGAGAGAGAGAGAAGGAAGAAGGAAGAAAGGGGGAAAAGCAGTTATTATGAGAGTATCAGTGGTCTAAACTACACAGAGGAAGGGTTGTCTATTTTTTTTTATTTTCTAAATATTAAGTCACAGAAGGCCTACAGTTTTTATCTGAACATTCTAATATTTATCTTTGAAGAAGTTGAGAATGCCCTCCTTATACTTCACCTGAAATATTTTCTTTGCTAAATTTAAATTTTCTTATTCATTGCTCTTTATTTCATTTTTGAAAGTGAAGAAGAGAGAGGAAGTGAGGGAGTGTGGATTGAGAAAGATAAAAGTGAGAGCAAGAAAGATACTAACTTCCTACTTGAAAGTCAGCTTTTTTCTTTTCTTAGTGTCTTTAGTAAAGATTGCCTAATATCTAGTGGTATTGTTACAGACACAGAATCACCAGGCACTTTACACAATCACTGGTGAATGGCAGTAGGTCTTTGGGTCCTGCAGAGAAGAACTCTATTAATGCCATCTTCTTCAGATGACTATCCTATTTGGCAAATGTTCTGCATGACTGCTACTGAGCTTCCATCTGTCATAGCTCAGTGGAACATCTTGGACCAGCACTTTAAAAGGGCAATTGCTCCACTGTCTAGTGGACTTAAAGAATAAAGAAAAAGGAGACAGCGCTGTGGGTATTTACATTAAATAAAAAGAGAGGCTCATTTATTGAGTATGTCTTATGAGCCAAACACTCTACATATGCTTCCCTTTTAATTAACACAAAATTCCTGTAATATAGTCAATAATTGGTAAAGGAAACCATGCTCATAAATTAGTGAATTTCAACACATAGTTCAAATACAAGTCTATTGTATTTAAACACTTGACTATTTGTCTTGACTATAATTTTTCAAATACTTAGATCTTACTGTAATTTTCAGGAGATATAAAGAAGAATCGTTATTTAAAAATATCGATTCTATATTCTATGTGTCTTCTTTGAAACTATGTTTTGAGTCTGTGTCTACTCTTGAACCCCTTTTAGACTGTTTCACTAGGTGCTTAAGTGGTCTGATCTCATTTAAAAAGAATAGATTACCTTGTACTTTTATTTTTCTGGTTTCATTTTTTTCCCTATTCTTAACTCATATAGGAAAATGCACAACATTTCTTCACACATCTTGAAAGCCCTCAGGCTTGAACTCCATTCTATCCTTCTAACTTTTCTCTCCTCATTATAAATTAGTATCTTACCATCTACATGGATATATCTACATGGATATATTAGCAATGGTCACCTACCCTCATGTTTCGTGATATGTATACTTTGTAGAGTGCTGGTTTTCTCCTTTTGTTTCTTCCTCTCCTTTTCCCCTCAAAATGCCCTTCCATCTACCTGCTGGATTATTGTTTACATTCAAGACTTGTTATGGATATTCCATCATATTATCCTCCTTTTTGATCCCAAGGACACAATATTGTTATTAGTTGTTTGCTGTATTCCTTATTATCTCAAGTATGTCCTTTTAAAAGAGTATATCACATTTCTTTGTGAGTTTTCATGTGTCTCTCCCATTAGAGTAAAATTCTTAACAGAAAGTACTATGTCACAGTGGTTGCAGTCCCACAGCCTAGCTATATACAAATTACCCAAAAATTTTTCAGTTATAATCACGTAAATAAAGGGAATAATTCATTTCCAACATTTTAAACACTACTTTGTAAAGCTTTGTACTTCACTTATTCATAAATTAAAAAAAACAAAGGCGTATTAACAAGTTTTATATTCTTAATAAGATAATATAATTCTTGGAGAAATAAAATAATGAGATTTTATATTGTAAATTTTTAATGTTTTATTTGGAATTTTTGAGATATATGGCTCTGCTTTTATAAAATTATAAACTGATATTTAGTATAACATTACAAACTCTTTCATGGGTACCTACAATTTTCAAAATACTTTTCAAAATTTAAATGACCATAAAATGGAAAATCTGACATTATTTTTTAAAAAAGATTTTTTTTCCTACCTGCCATTGTATTTGCTTCTTGAAAATTCAGAGTAGACTGTCTCATTATTGTAATATAAATTATTTCATCACTGAAGTGTTTGCAAATGAAATGCAGAACTGATAAATGACACAATGTGCAGGATTTGTAGAACATAAATAGTGAAACATAAAACTTGTAAAAATGGTTTTGTAGGGAAAATCGACTCCATATTCCATTTTACCCAAAGCTCTATTTAGCAAGACTTTCTTTTATTACCATGCAATTCACCAAGCATGAGTAATTTCCACATCAATTCTTTTATCCAGTGGCAACATAAACACTCACACTTTCTGAAATAAAGGAGTTGGAGTATTATAGTTGCTCCGTTCAGGCTGCTATCTTTAAGGTTGTGTCAGCACTTCCATTATATACCCAGTTTCTTGAAGTTTATAACTTGCAGTAAAAACTAACCCTTGGGTTGAATCTTTACTTACAGAGGTATTTTTCAGTGCAACTTATGGAGATATAGCTGCAAGACACCCCATTTCTGTTAATAGAAGCCAGGTCATGAATCCCTTCCTGGCACATTGAACAGATTTATCCTGTAACTTCCCTACTGGGAGAAAATTATTTTTTATCAAAATGGGAGAAATATTTCGGTTTGATTTCAGGAAGTTATGAAGTGCAATACCTATCCCATGCAGGTATGAATTTCCAATAGCTTATCTACACTTACGACAAAACACTTTTTTCTCCTAAAAGTGACCTTGGCAAAATACAAGTTAGTTAAAAAAAAAATTAAGCTAGTTATACTCAGGTATAATTAAAAATAAGGTCATAATTTTTCTCCCAAACATATTAAAGTCCTTTCTTGAGCATGTCACTTAAAGCTGGAAAAGTTTTTAAGTATGTTTTACAAAATAAAGTAAAATTAGTTATTCATTATGAATACATCACAACTCTACCTAATGGTATACACATAAATTCCATCTGTATGCCACAGTTATTTGCTGGTAGTTATTTTTAATAAATAAACATAATAAATACAAAATTCTGATATTTTATAAAAACTTAAAAGGATATATCACAAAACAAGTTTCTGAAGAAATTAGACAATTTTATGTTATCTTTGATATAAACAAATTACACCAAGTTGAAGTTTTAAAAATATGATTTAGTTTTCTGCATTTTTCACATACACACTTTGGGGTCATTATGCAGTTCATAAACCTCACAAATTCAATAAGACTCAGATAACACATGTTCTGAAAAAATAAAAAGGAGGTGTTAAAATCAATTAAATCAATGATGCTTGAATTAAAGATAGGCTATAGGAATAAATTGTAATGGACCAAATCTCCATCAGTTCCAACATCTACCATAAACATTCATAAAATATAATATAACTGACAATTCATAATAAAAATATTAACAATAAATAAATGGAATATGAATGAAATTGAAACATATGTTTTAATAGTGTTTGACAAAAATACATATGCATGTTAAATATTAATTTCAATATTATAATCAAACAACATTTGTGTTTAATTAATATGTCTAAAGAAATTAAATTGTCTCTATTTAGTTATATTTTTAACTAAAAGAATTCTGTATCAAGGGATCTACCATCTGTCCGTTTATAATTTAAACATTCCAAATACAGGGTATATTTAAGAGTTCTTCTTCGGAATGATGTTGCATATTTTTATTTCAACATAAACATTATATACATACATAATTTTTAAAAATTCAGAGTTCAGTGAAAACATGATTTGGATTTAGTTTTGACCTATTCATTGATCAGTATATAAAAGATTTTTTTAAAAAAATGAGTAGCTTAAAGGGGCGCCTGGGTGGCTCAGTGGGTTGAGCGTCCGACTTCAGTTCAGGTCATGATCTTGCACTCCGTGAGTTCAAGCCCCGCATCCGGCTCTGTGCAGACAGCTCGGAGCCTGGAGCCTGCTTCCGATTCTGTGTCTCCCTCTCTCTCTGCCCCTTCCCTGCTCATGCTCTGTCTCTCTCACTCTCAAAAATGAATAAATGTTAAAAACATTTTTTTTAAATGAGTAGCTTACTTAATAAGATTAAGAAATATGGATTACTTTTTAATCTTAAATTTAAAAAAAGATAAGAGTTTACTCAAAAGTGACATTTCTTTAACACACCTGTTCTAAGCAAATTTATATTTCATAATCCTGGGTAGAAGGGAATAATGATTTGCAAACCACATTGAGATTTAACTTAGTTCTGTGCCCAGACAAGTTTACTTTCTTTGTTTTGCAAATTTCAAACTAATGCTTGTTCCAATTTCTCATCACAATTTTTTCATTAGCTTGGCTTTGGGACAGTTTCTTTCGTGAGTAATAGTCTCAACAGAACACAATATAAATAAGAAATATTTATTTATTTATTTATATTTATTTTTGAGAAGAGAGGGCACCAAGTGAGTGAGGGGCAGAGAGAGTGAGGGAGAGAGAAACAGGGCTCGCCTGAAGCGTGGCTTGTGTTCACCCAAAGCAGGGCTCGTGTTTACCCAATCAGGACTCATGCTCACCTGAAGCGGGCCTCCAAGTCACCCCAGCTGGGGCAAGACTTGAATTCATGAACTGTGAGATTATGACCTGAGCCAAAGTCAGATGCTCAACCAGCTGAGCCATCTATGTTCCCCTAAATAAGAGAAATTTTAAATACATAGCATCACTAGATGCCACAGAGGACTATTAGTATGTATATTTCAGCCACGTGGTTCATTTCAGATTTTGAAACTAAATAAGAACTAGATTTTAGAACTATTTAGTTATGATACACAGGTAACAGAGGATAGAAAACAGCTTTGAAAATGTTACTTTTGTCTTGCTCAAAGTAGAAGAATAATGTTAGGTAACTCTCAATACCAGTCTTGATAGCAGATAAATCAGACTGTCTAAATTTCTTCAAAGTGTTTTTGATGTAATTTGTTTAATATCCTTAAGACCCTATTAAAATTTGCCTTAAAGTGTCCTTAAAGATAGCTTTCAATATTTCATTGAGATGGCTTTGTAATGTGTCAAACGGGCTACAGTAACACAATTTCTAATAATTATCTTCCTTGCATATTTCTGGTTAGAGGGTACTACAGGAATATTTTGTATGAGATTTGGGGAGAGCAAAAGAGAAGCATCAGGCATACTTTTTTTTTAATGCAAGGAGATATTCACAAGTGACATATTTGACAAACAGCATCCAAAATGCAAGAAGAACTCATAAAACTCACTATCACAAAACAATCTTTTTTTTTTCTTTCAAGTTTTTATTTAAATTCCAGCTAGTTAACATATAGTGTAATTTTAGTTGCAGGACTAGAATTTAGTGATTCATCACTTACATACGACACCCAGTGCTCATCACAGCTTACTTTTTATTTTTTTATTTTTTTTTAACATTTATTTATTTTTGAGACAGAGAGAGACAGAGCATGAACAGGGGAGGGTAAGAGAGAAAGGGAGACACAGAATCCGAAACAGGCTCCAGGCTCTGTGCTGTCAGCGCAGAGCCCAACATGGGGCTCGAACTCATGGTCGAGGAGATCATGACCTGAGTTGAAGTCGGATGCTCAACCGACTGGGGAGCCACCCAGATGCCCCACAGCTTACCTTCTTAATGCCCATCACCCATTTAACTCATCCCCCTGCCCTCCTCCTCTCCAGCAACCCTCACTTTGTTCTCTGTATTAAAACTTTGTTTTATGGTTTGCCTCTCTCATTTTTTTCTTCCCCTATGTTCTTCTGTTTTTTTTTTCTTAAATTCTACATATGAGTGAAATCATATGGTGTTTGTCTTTCTCTGATTTATTTCACTTAGAAAATACACTCTAGCTCTATCCATGTCATTGCAGATAGCAAGATTTCATTCTTTCTTATGGCTGAATGATATTCCATTGCACATATATATACCACATCTTCTCTTTTTTAAAGTTTATTTGTTTTGAGACAGAGGGAGAGAGAAAGAGAAAGCATTAGTGGGAGAGGGAAAGAGAGAGAGAGAGAGAGAGAGAGAGAGAGAGAATCCCAAGTAGACTCAGTGCTGTTAGCACAAAGCCTGATCCAGGGCTTGATCCCATGAACAATGAGATCATTACCTGAGTCAAAATCAGGAGTTGGATGCTTAACTGATTGAGCCATCCAGGTGCCCCACCTCTTCTTTATCCATTTATCAGTCAGTAGATATTTGAACTCTTTCCATAATTTGACTATTATAGATAATGCTGCCTTAAATATCAGGGTGCAGGTGCTCATAGTTTTGTAGTGAAAATTTTTGAGTCAATATTTTTGTAGTAAATACCTAGAAGTACATTGCTGGATCATAGGGTAGTTCTATTTTTAACTTTTTCAGGAACCACCATACTGTTTTCCAGAGTAGCTGCACCAGTTTGCAATCCCACCAGTAATGCAAAAGCGTTCCCCTTTCTCCACATGCCCACGCACATCCATTGGTCATCTGGATGTCTGTAAAAATGTCTGTTTATGTCTTCTGCCTATTTCTTAACTGGATTATTTATCTTTGGGATGTTTGAGTTTGATAAGTTCTTTATAGATTTTGGACATCAACCCTTTGTCCGAGATGTTACCTGCAAATGTTTTTTCCCATTTCAAAAGTTGCCTTTTAGTTTTGCTGATTGTTTCCTTTGCTGTGCAGAAGCTTTAGTCTTGATGACCATATTGTTTTTATACTTGGAAAATTGATATATGGTTGCTAGGTGCTGTTGCAGATTACACATCTTGTAATTTAACTTACAGTTTATTTCAGTGGCACAACTGGATCTACAGCTGCTTCACTTCTGCCTAGACCCTCCTTTAGCTTCTGTGATTCCTGGGCCAGGTCATGTGTTTAGCTCTTTGATGAAGGGCTCCAGGTTCTCCGCCAAATACAACTTTGGAGTCAGCCTGCCTTGCAGATGTAAAAGCCCCCAACATCAGACACAAAGATGATAGCTCTAGAGAAACTGGTAAATAAGTGTGTGTGTGTGTGTGTGTGTGTGTGTGTGTGTTCTGGGGAGGAGGTATAATCTTTCCCTGATTGAATCCTGATTGATATAATTTCAAATACCAGTTACAACAGGGTACTATTCAAGAGACTTTCACTAAAGTCTATATGTTGCGCTCTTTGGTTGAATAAATGATAACATTTATTCTTAAAGTGTTGAGTTTTCAAAATTGTACGTACCAATAAATGAGTTCAGCAGTGTGTCAGGATGTAATACTGATACGCAAAAATAAATTCTGTTACCGTACATTTGCTGTGAACAATCTGAAAATGAAATTAAGAAAACAATCCTTTTGACAATAACAGCAAAAAGGATAAACACAGGAATATATTTAACAAAAGAACTGCACACCTAGTACACCGATATTTATAAAATGTTGTTGAAAGAAGTAAAAGACATAAATAAATGGAAATCTATCTCATAATAATTGTTTGGAAGTTTTATCAATGCTAAGAAAGCAATACTCCTCAAAGTAATCTCTGAATTCAATGTAATTCCTATCAAATTTACAGGTATTATTTTTACAGAAATTGACAAGGTGATCCTACAATTTATATGAAAATACTAGGTACCAAGAAAGTCCAAAACAGTTTTGAAAAAGAACAAAATTGGGTGGCTTACAATTCACAATTTAAAGACTTACTACAAAGCTATAGTAATCAAGGCAGTATAATATTGGCATATGGATGGACATACATATTAATAGAATAAAACTCAAAGCCAGAAATAACCTTTACCTTTAAATTCAATTAATTTTTAACATGGCTGCCAGTAAAATTCAGTGAGGAAAGAATAGTCTTTTTAACAAATGGTACTCAAAGAACTGGATATCAAAATGCAAAATAATAAATTTGGGGCCCTACTTCATACCACACATAAAAATTAAAATGGATATCATACTTGAATGTAGGAATTAAAACTATAAAAACCCTGGAAGAAAATAATATATCTGTATAATTTCAGTTTAAACAGTATTTTCTTAGGGCACCAAAAGCACAAACGACAAAGGAAATAATAGGTAAATTAACTTTATCAAAACTAAAACTTTTGTGCTTCAAAAGACATCATCCATAACATGGAAGAATAACCCTTGGAATGGGGAACATATTTACATATTTTCAACTTGTATCTAAAATGTATGAAAATCATAGAACCAGCAGTTTGAAAAATGCTGAGGGTAAACAGGAGGGAGAATGATTTGCTTATCTCAGAGTGCCGCCTGGAGATGCAAAGATCTTGGGGACATCCCTCCAGGAACAAAGGACCTGGCAGGTGCCACATCCTTCTCCTGCCTCCCAGCATAAACAAAGACCACCTGTGGGAACAAGTGCAGTGCCAACACCCCTTACCTAACTTGCTTGCACCAAATTCTGTCCCCATACAACTGGGTGAATGTGCCCTTCATAGTCACACTTGCCTCTGTCCTAGCTCTGTGGGTTCCTCCCACAGAAGACTAGTGCAAAGCCGGCCAATACCACATCTCCTGACCTGCACAGTTTGTGGGAGCTCAGTTCTGGCAGCAGTAGGGGCAAGTCTCATTTCACAAGCAAATGACTGCACACCTTGCTGCCCACAATAGGCAAAGAGCCTGTCCAGGCTGCTGGACAAAAGGAAAAAAAGACCAAGAGTCAACAGCAGAGCACATAAGAGATACTCACTGAAACTCCAGGGCCTTTGGAACAGGGGACACTGTACTACAGGGCACTACAAGACCTTTTCTTCATAAGGCTATTATTGTTAAACAGCTGACTTTTCCAACACACAGAAACAGAGAAAGTCAGACAAAATGAGGAGACAGAAAAATTCCCAAATGAAAGAATAGGATCAAACCACAGCAACAGATGAAAGTAAAATGGATATAAGTAATATGACTAATAGAGAATAGACTAAAGAGGGGTGCCTGGGTGGCTCAGTCGGTTGGGTGACTGACTTCACCTCGGGTCATGATCTCACAGTTCGTGGGTTTGAGCCCCACATCGGGCTCCGTGCTGACAGGTCAGAGCCCGAAGTCTGCTTCCGATTCTGTGTCTCCTTCTCTCTGCACCTCCCCTGCTCGTGCTCAGTCTCTCTCTGACTCTCAAAAAATAAGTAAATGTTAATAAAAAATTTTAAAAAAGTAGAGAATAGACTAATGATCATAAAGATACCACTGGACTGGAGAAAAGAGTGGATGACATCAGTGAAAACCTTAACAGAGATTAAAAATAACCAGAGATCAAGAATACTATAAATGAAATTAAAAATAAACTTGTGGAATAAATACCTATCAAGATGAAGCAGAGAAATGAATTGATGACCTGGAAGACAGAGTAATGGAAAGTAACCAAACTGATCAAAGAAGAGGAAAGAAAACTATGCAAATCAAGAATAATCTTAGGGATCATATATTGAAAAATAAAATAAAATAAATAAAAATCATATATTGAAAAAAATACAAAAAAATAATCTTAGGGAATTCAGTGTCACTGTCAAGTAATGACATCTGCATTATAGGGATCTCAGAAGACGAGAGAGATAAGGGGGAGCAGAAAATTTATTTGAAGGAATTATAGCTGAAAACTTACCCAGTTTGGGGGAGGAAACAGATATTGAGATTCAGGAGGCACAGAGATCTCCTAAAAACTCAACCCATGGAGGTCCACACCAAGACACATAGTAATTAAAATGGCAAAAATTAAAGACAAA
Source organism: Panthera uncia (assembly GCF_023721935.1). NCBI lineage: Eukaryota > Metazoa > Chordata > Mammalia > Carnivora > Felidae > Panthera > Panthera uncia. The sequence goes on from NW_026057576.1 coordinate 38,660,625, forward strand.
GAAAAAATAAATAACTAAAAGCAGCAGGAGAAAAGAAGACAGTTACATACTAGGGAAACCCTCTAAGGCTGTCAGTGAATTTTTCAGCAGAATCTTTGGAGGCCAAAAAGGAGTGACATAATATATTCAAAGTACTGAAATGGCAAAATTGACAGCCAAGAATAATCTATGCATCAAGATTATAATTCAAAATAGAATTAGAGAGAAGGAGTTTCTCAGACAAACAAAAGCTAAAGGAGTTCAGGACCACTAAACCAGCCCTACAAGAAATATTAAAGGGGACTCTCTAAGTGAAAAGGAAGAACATAAGAGAGTATGAAAATTAAAGAAACAAAAAAGCAGTAAAAATAAATATTTCTGTAAAAATCAGTGAAATGATTCATAAAATAAAAGAATGTAAATTATGACACCATATACCAAAAGCATTGGAGGGAGGGGAGTAAAGAATGGATTTAAATTTAGCCAACCATAAACTTAATATAGACTACTATATGCAGAAGATGTTATATACAAACGTGTTGGTAACCACAAATCAAAAACTGGTAATAGATATGCAAAGAGTAAAGAGAAAGGAATCTGAGAATATCATTAAAGAAAGCCAACAAACCATGAAAGAGATCTAGAGAAGAAAGGATCAGAGAAAATCTATAGAAACAACCACAAAACAAATAACTAAATGGGAATACATATCTATCAGTAATTACATTAAATGTGGACTAAATGCTCCAATCAGAAGACACAGAGTGACAGAGTGAATTAAAAAAAAAAAAAAAGCTCGTCTGTATGCTGCCTACAAAAACTGATTTCAGACCAAAAGATACCTGTAGATTGAAATTGAGAGGATGAAGAAGCATTTATCATGTGAATCCATGCCAAAATAAAGCCAGGTAGCAATATTGGTATCAAACAAACTAGACTTTAAAACAAAGAGTATAACAAGAGACAAAGAAACACACTATATAATCATAAAGGGGACAATTCAACAAGAGAATACAACAATTGTAAATATTTATGCACTCTACATGGGAGCACCCAAATGATATAAAAGGCAGTTAATAACCAACACAAAAGAAATAATTGATAGTAATACAATAATAGTACGGGACTTTAATACCCCACTTACATTAATGGAAAAATCATCTGAATACTAAATCAACAAGGAAAACCATGGCTTTGCATGACACACCGGGCCAGATTGATTTAACAGACATATTTAGAACATTCCATCCTAAAACAGCAGAATACACCTGTTTTCAAGTGCATGTGAAACCGTATTGGAGATCACATATTAGGCCACAAAATAAGTCTCAACAAATTCAAAAACACTGAAGCTAAACCGTGCATTATTTCTAAACACAATGCTATGAAACTAGAAATCAACCACATGAAAAATTCTGGAAAGATCACAAATGTATGGAGATTAAGTAGCACGCAACTAAACAATAAATGACTCAACAAGAAATCAAAGAGGAAATAGAAAAATACATGGAAACAAGTGAAAATGAAAAGTCAGTGTTCTAAAATCTTTGGGACGTATCAAAAGCTATTCGAAGAGGAATGCTTATAGAAATGCGGGCCTACCTCAAGAAGCAAGAAAATATCAAACAATCTAACCTTATACCTGAAGGAGCTAGAAAAAGAACAAACAAAACCCCAAACTAGTAGAAGGAAGGAAATAATAAATATTAGAGCAGAAATGAATGAAATAGAAACTAAAAAACAATAGATCAATGAAACCAGGAGCTGGTTCTTACAAAAGATCCACAAAATTGATTAACTTTTAGCCAGAGTCATTAAAAAAAAAAAAAAAAAAAAAAAACTTTAAACAAAAGAAAAAAAAAAAAAAAAAAAAAAAAAGAGGGATAGAGAGGATTGAAATAAACAAAATTAGAAATTAAATAGGAGAAATAGCAACTGACATTACAGAAACATATAGGATTATAAGAGAATATTGTGGAAAAATTATGTGACAACAAATTGGACAATCTAGAAGAAATTAATAAATTCCTAGAAACATAACTCCTCCAAAACAAAGTTAGGAGGAAACAGAAAATTTAAACAGACCAGTCACCAGCAATGAAATTAAATCGGTAATCAAAAAACTCTGAAAAAAACAAAAGTACAGCACCAGACAACTTCCAAGGTGAAGTCCACCAAACATTGAAAGAATTAATACCCATTCTTCTCAAATTCATTGTGTGAGAATGAATTTGGTAACATCCTGATACCAAAACCAGATAAAATATCACAAAAAAGAGAACTACAGTCTAATATCTCTCATGAATATGGATGCAAAAATCCTTAACAAAATAGTAGCAAATTGATTCTAACAATATATTTAACAAAGTCACATACCACAATTAACTGGGATTTATTCCTGTGATGCAAGTGCTGTTTAATATTCACAAAACAATCAGCACATGGTATGTCATATCAATAAGAGAAAGGATAAAACTGTATGATCATTTCAATAGATGCTGAAAAAAACTATTTGACAAAACCAACATTCATTCATGATGAAAACTCTCTACAAAGTAGGTATAGAAGGAGGAACATATCTCAACATAATAAAGGCCTTATATGAAAAACCTACAGCTACCATGATACTCAATGGTGAAAAACTGAGAGCTTCTCCTCTAATGTCAGGAACAAGACAAGGATGTCTGTTGTCACCACTTTAATTCAACATAGTATTGGAAGTCCTAGCCACTGTAATTAGACAACATAAGAAATACAAGGCATCCACATTGGTAATGAAGGAGTAAATCTCTGTTTGCAGATGACACTACATATATACCTATACATACATACATACACACCCCAAAGACTCGCCAAAAAAATTACAAGAACTGATAAATGAATTTAGTGTAGTCACAGGATACAAAATGAATGTACAGAAATCTGTTGCATTCCTGTACACTAATAATGAGGTAGCAGAAAGGGAAATTAAGAAAACAATTTCATTTACAATTAAACCCAAAATAATAAAATATCTAGGGATAAACTTAACCAAGGACATGAAAGACTGGTACTCTGAGAGCTGTAAAACATTGATGAAAAAAAGCGAAGATAACACAAAGAAATAGACATTCTGTGCTCATGGTTGGAGGAAAAAAATATTGGTAAAATGTCTATACTACTCAAAGCAATCTACAGATTTCATGCAATACCTATCAAAATAACAACAGCATTTTTCACAGAACTAGAACAAACAATCCTAAAATTTGTATGGAGCCACAAAACACTTTGAATAGATAAATCTATCTTGAAAAAGGAAAACAAAACTGTAGGTGCCACAATTCCAAATTTCAAGTTATATTACAAAGTGGTATTATTTAAAGCAGTGTGGTTCTGGTATAAAAATAGACATATAGATCAATGGAAAAGAACAGAAAGCCAAGAATAAACCCACAATTATGTGGTCAGTTACTCTTCAACAAAGGAGGAATGAATATACAGAGGGAAAAAATCTCTTAAAAAAATGGTATTGGGACAACTGGATAGCCACATCAAAAGAATTAAACTGGACCACTATCTTCGCCATACACAAAAATAAACTCACAATGGATTAAAGACTTAAATGTGAGACCTGAAACCATAAAAATCCTAGAAGAGAGTATAGGCAGTAATCTCTCTGACATCAGCCTTAGGAATCTTTTTTTTAGATATGTGTCCTGAGGAAGGGAAGTATAAGCAAAAATAAACTATTGGGACTATAGCAAAATAAAAGGCTTTTGCACAGCAAAGGAAACAATCAACAAAACTACAATTCAAACTACAGAATGGGAGAAGATATTTGCAAATGACATTTTGGTTAGTGTCCAAAATATATAAAGAACTGATATAGGTCAATACCCAAAAGCTAATAATCCAATTAAAACATGGGCAGAAAACATGAACAGACATTTCCCCATAAAAGACATACAGATGGCTACATGAAAAGATGTGTGAAAGCACATGAAAAGATGCTCATCATTACTTATCATCAGCGAACCACAAATAAAACTACAATGTGGAGGGCAGTGGTTAAGATATGGGGGAGTAGGGTGATCCTAAGCTTGCCTCCTCCCTTGAACAGCTAGATAAATATCAAACTATTCTGGACACCAAAGAAATCAATCATAAGTCTTAGAGAAAAGCTGTACATCTACAAACAGAAAAAAATGACACATGGAAGGTAGGAACTGTGGAGAGTAGATTTGTGGGAAAAAGGAGCCACAGGTGCTTCTGAGGGGAGGGAGCCCTGACCAAGAGAGAGTAGCTAGAGAGAGAGAGGGACAGAGAGGAAGAATAAAAAAAAAAAAAAAAATGAAAACATACACAGGGGACTGCTCAAGAAAACTGTTCCCCAAACCTTTGATGAGGGAAAAGGAGAGGGTTCTGGTACTACCAGTTAGTTATAAACAGCAGAGTGCAGAGTCTGAATTTTCAGAAGTGGGTACCCGGCAGTCCTCTGGAGAGGAAGCAGAATGGAGACACGGGAGCAGGCAGCAAGGTCTGATGATCCTTTAGGTCACATGGGGAGAAGTGATTCCCCTTCTTGGAGTGTATTTTATAGAGGTAATATGGCCTCTCCAGGGGCAAAAGACCCTGTGGACACCAATGATTTCCCCTGGTGACCTGTATAGGAACAGAGAAGCCTGCTGAGGTCAGCTAAACCTGGTGTTGGCTGTGTGTTGCAATTTATCATAAACTCCAACTGCTATATAGTCACACAACTGTTTTCTGGAACAAGCCAGAACTGGCCACTTACAATGAGACCTTCCCTCACAGGATCATCACAGGTCTGCTCCTTGGGGGTCTCAGAAGTGTAAGGTTTTGAAACACAGCTGGGCCTGATATGAAACACGGAAGTGCTGTGCTGCCTGTCAGGCAGACAGCTTAGTCAAGGACAGGGTGAAGGTGGAAATCTGATGGAAGTCAGGGATGCAGGAGAGGTGAATGTGCATCTGTGAGTCTTCTTGAAGTGTAGCAAGCATGAATCAATCTTCTGTGCCGGGAGACAAGAGACATGGGTGAAGCTATTTTCCTTGCTCAACAGCACTGATGGACCTCAGAGAGCTAAACAGCACCACCAGTGGAGAAGGGAACTGCTAAACCAAGCCCCACCTCCTTGCCTTCTGCAGGTACATGTCCACGAGGACAAGTCCATGGGGGAACTAGAGCAGCATGCCTCTTCCTCAGAAGACCAGCACAAATTCCTCCCATGCACTAAATCTACTGATCATAGAGTGCTGCAAAGCTTCAGCTCCAGAGGAAACAGGATTTAGCTTCGTTTGGGTTTAATCAGAGATTTAATCATTACAGATAGAAGTTAGATGTCTGAACTAGAATTTAAAATAGCATTTATAAGAATATGCGTTGGGCTTGAAAAAAGCAGAGAAGTCAGTAGGGAATCCCTTACTGCAGAGATAAAAGAACTAAAATCTAAAGGCTAAAATTAAAAATGGTATAACCGAGATATAAACCCAAATGAATGCCATAACAATGAGTATGGACAAAGCAGAGTAATGAATAAGTGATATAGAAGATAGAATTATGGAAAATAATGAAACTGAAAAGAAGAGGGAAAGAAAGGTAACAAATCCTAAAAATAGACTTAGGGAACTCAGTAACTTATTAAAACAGAATAACATTTGTATATAGGAATCCCAGAAGATGAACAGAGATAAAAAATGGGCAGAAGGCTTATTTGAACAAATTATAGATGAAAACTTACTTAATCTGGGGAAGGACACAGACATCAAAATCTAAGAAGCATAGAGAACTCCCATTAAATTCAACAAAAGCTGGTCATCACCAAGGCATATCATAGTAAGATTCACAAAAAGACAGACAAGGAAAGAATCCTGTAAGCAGCAAGGGAAGAAAAGTCCTTAACCTACAAGGGAAGTCAGATCAGGTTCTCCGCAGATGTGTCCACAGAAACTTGGCAGACCAGAAGGGAATGGCAGGATATATTCAACATGCTGAGTGGGAAAAATATGCAGCCAAAAGTACTTAATCCAGCAAGGTGATCATTCTGAATAGCAGGATTGATAAAGTGTTTCCCAGACAAAGAAAACTAAAGGAGTTCATGACCACTAAAACGGCCCTGCAAGAAATATTAAAGGGGAGTCTTTGAGTGGGTAAATAAAGACCAAAATCAACAAAGAATAGAAAGGAACAGAGAACATCACTATAAACACCAACCTAACAGGTAGCACAGTGGCACTAAATTCATATCTTTCAATAATCACTCTGAATGTAAATTGACTAAATGCTTCAATCAAAGGACACAGGGTATCAGAATGGATAAAAAATAAGATCCATCTATATTCTGCCTACAGAAGACCAATTTTAGACCTAAAAACATTGGCAGATTTAACATGAGGGGATGCAGAACCATCTATCGTGATAATGGGTGCCAAAAGGAGGCTGGAGTGGCCATACTTATTTCAGACAAACTGGCTTTTAAACCAAAGACTGTAACAGGAGATGAAGGGCGCAATATCATAATTAAATGGTCTATCCATGAAGAAGATATAACAATTATAAATATTTATGCCCCAAACTTGAAAACTCCACAATACATAAATCGTTAATAATAATCATAAAGAAACTGATTGGTAATAACACAATAATAGTAGGGAATTTTAACAACCCATTTAGAGCAATGGTCAGGTCAGATAAGCAGAAAATCAGTAAGAAAACAATGTCTTTGAATGACACACTGGACCAGATGGATTTAACAGATATATTCAGAACATTCCATCCTAAAGCAGCAGAATACACATTTTTTTTTTCAAGTGCACACAACAACATTCTCCAGAATAGAACACATACCAGGTCACAAATCAGGCCTCAACAAATACAGAAATACTGAGATCATACCATGCATATTTTTAGACCACAACACTATGAAATTTGAAGTCAACCACAAGAAAAATTTTGGAAAGACCACAAATACATGGAGGTTAAATAACATCCTACTAAAGAATAAATGGGTTAACCAGGAAATTAAAGAAGAAATTTTAAAAATGCATAAATGCAAATGAAAATGAAATCATCACAGTCCAAAACCTTTGGGAAATACAAATAAAACCATAGGAGATGCCATCTGACACCTGTCAAAAAGGCTAAAATTAACACAGTAAATAGTTATTGATGAGGATATGGAGAAATTGGAATGCTCTTATACTGTTGGTGGCAATGCAAACTGGTGCAGCCACTCTGGAAAACAGTATGGAGGTTCTTCAAAAAGTTAAAAATAGAACTACCCTACGATCCAGCAATTGCACTACTAGGTATTTACCTAAAGATTACAAAAATACTGATTCAGAGGAGTGTATGCACCCTGATATTTCCAACATAGCCAAACGGTGGAGAAAGCCCAAATATCCATTGATTGATGAATGGATAAAGATGTAATATATAAATAATATATATACATGACGTATGCAATCATATATTATGCAGCCATAAAAAATGAAATGTAGCCATTTGCAACAACATAGATCAAGCTAGAGTGTGTTATGTAGGTGAAATAAATCAGTCAGAGAAAGACAAATACCATATGATTTCACTCATGTGGAATTTAAGAAACAGAACAGATGAACATATGGGAAGAGGGAAAAAGAAAAAAAAGACGGAAACAAACCATAAGCGACTCTTAAAGGTAGAGAACAAACTGAGGGTTGGTGGAGGGAGGTGAGTGGGGCATGGGCCAGATCGGGGATGGGTATTAAGGTAGGCATTTGTTATGATGAGCACTCGGTATTATATTTAGGTGATGAATCACTAAATTATACTCCTAAGACAAATATTTCTCTCTATTTTAACTAACTAGAATTTAAATATAAATTAAAAAAATAAACAGATCATATCTGGGCAAAAAAAAAAAAAAGAAATAAATAGCAAAAATAAATAAATAAATAGCAAAAAAAGAGAAAAGAAATAGCAAAAAAACCACAAAACAAAAAACAAAAAAACACCACACTGCAATGTGATATCACCTGACAATTGTCTGAATGGCTAAAATCAAAAGCACACAAAATATCATGTGTTGGTAAGGATGTGGAGGGAAGTGAGGATGTCAGTTTTTGGTTGAATTGCAAACAGGTGCAGCCACTGTGGAAAACCGTATGGAGGTTCCTCAAAAAGTTAAAAATAGAGCTATTCTATGATGCTGCAATTGCACTACTGGGTATTTACCCAAAGAATAAAAAAACAAAAACAAAAACTAAAAAACTAAGTCAAAAGGTTATATGCACCTCTATGTTAATAGTAGCATTATTTAACAATAGCAAAGATGCAGAAGCACCCCAGTATCTATTGATTGATGAATGGATAATGAAGATGTTGTGTGTGTGTGTGTGTGTGTGTGTGTGTGTGTGTATTATATATATATTTATATAATGAAATATAATTCAGCCATAAAAAACAAAATTTTACCATTTGCAATGAAACAGTTGGCGCTGGAGAGTATAGTGCTAAGTGAAATGAGTCAGAGAAAGACAGTTAATTATTAAAATGTATAATCTAATTGAAAATTGAGAAAGGATTTGAATATATGGTGTACAAATGGCCAGTAAACATTTCTTTAGTCATTAGGGGAATTCAAATTAAAGCAGAATTATAAACAACACAGGAAAATTTGGAGGTGATAGATATATTCACTATTTTGTTTGTGGAGACAGTTTTCACAAGTGTATACATGTTCTAAAATATATGTCAAACTATCAAAATATATACTTTAAAGATTTAAATTGTGCAATTTATTATATATCAATTGTAACTCAAAAGGCTGTTAAAATTTTATCACTTAAATTGAAAAGTTACATTTGCCTCCTATAACAGAATGACGTTTCCTAGACATACAAAGCTTAAAAATACACACAATTAAGAATTTTATTAGTGTTTGCATGAAAGAAGTATGAATAGATGGAACTACTTTCTTACTTGGTTTACCGTTTTCTCATAGTGTACAAACACTGACATATATATTTTATTTGTGTGTTAATTCTGCATTCATTTTGGATTGTCAGCATTCACCGATACCAGTACGCAACTCTGAAGAATACCAACTCTTTGCTTACTTTAAAATTACTATGATGATTTAAGCATAACCGAGTTTATTAGCCCTATAACCCTGGTATTAACACCACTCCCTCAACACCTCTGTCTCTGTTATGCACTCTAGATCTTTGTATCTTTGGAGAAATTCTCTTTACACTAATATCTTCAACCTTCCTCTTCCTGCTTGCTCTGTTCTTTTCTTTTTGCACCTTGTGACTCAGGGGAACACATTAAATTAATCTGACCTTTTACAAGTTCTGAATCCATTTAGAATAGGGAAGAATAAAATACATGGGGGATATACATTATTTGGTAAATATTAGAAAGCATAATGTATTTGTAGGCAAGTAGATTTAAAATATTGAATCTAAGAATTAGAAAACTCCGCTTATGCCAGAAGTTCTAAAAAACATAAGCTTAAGCTCACGGCACAGGCAAATGCAATCAAGGACACATACTTTTTCTGGAATGTCAGCTCCTAAGAAACAGGAGTGTGGAAGAGGAAAGGATATAGCAAGCATTTCCTTTCTTCTAAACTCATTACAGTTACTTCTCTGGCACAGAGTGTATAAGCAAGCAGCCGGTGACCTGGGGTATTATACCAATGGTTGTCCTTCTGCACTGAAAAATGGAATTCATTGGGATGTAGTAGTGAGAAGAGGAGATACTCGCTTCTGATATTTCATATGTCCTCAGTGAGATATTTGGGAGGGATAGTTGTAGTTTGGGAGAAAGGAGAAAATATTATCGTAAAAACAGTAAATTGACTAGGATGAAATGAATTATCAAGGATTCTCAAGCAATGTTAAATTCAGGTATTTCAGTTTTTTAAAAATAAGTTTATTTTTGAGAGAGAGCGCGTGAGTGTGTGCTTGTGAGTGGGGGAGGGGCAGAGAGAGAGGGAGAGAGAATCCCAAGCAGGCTCCACACAGCACAGTGCCGGACTGGGGGCCCTAATTCGCGAACCTCTAGATCATGACCTGAGCTGAAATCAAGAGCTGGGTGCTTAACCAACTGAGCCACCCAGGTGCCCCTTAACTGTTTCATTTTAAAGACTGAACAAATAAAAATACTGATGGGAAGTTTTGTTTTTATTTCAGGACATTATTATTGAGGGAAAAAGCAACAAAATTGTGGAAATTGTCTTTTGTAGTAGTTTCATTATTCAGTGATTTGTTTAGTATCTTCATTTTAAGAAAAATGAAGGCATTGGCCTGGCTGACTATCTTTTTCTTCTTTAAGTGCATTCTTCATGTCACTTTAGAGATACTATGAACTCCTGGTTTTCCCCCACCTTCTCAGTAGCTCCTTCTCAGTCTTCATCAGTATTTCTCCTCTTGCTCACCTATAAATGTTCTCATAAGTTTCGCACTGATCTTAAACTCCTGTCAATATTCTCTAACATGCTAGGTAATCTTTTCTCATCTCATATTTTTAAATGTCTCCTATATGCTAAAATATCACATTTCAGGTATTTAACTTGTTCTCCCAAAGTGTTAAAATTATATTTACGAATGTCTATTCAATATCTGTCTCATTGGACGTCTAAGTGGCATAGCAAATGTGACATGTATAAAACTGAATTCTTCATTCCTCATCTCAACCAAATCCCATTTTTACCTTACTTTTCCTCATTTTGGTAGAAGGCAACAACATTCCCCTGAGTCAGCTTAGATTTCCCTAATTTTTCATTCCTTGCATCTAAACCATCTGCAAATCTTACTGGTTTTACCTTTACACATCTTACCAAATCATAGCTCTTCCCATAGTGCCACTCCTGCTTATAACCTTGCATTGAGTTTCATCAGACATAGACAGACATGGGATTCATTTTCTATTGCTGCAGAAGAAATTACTGTATTTTTAGCACTTGACCACCAGAAACACTGATTATTTCATAGTTTCTGTGACTCAGGCTTCCTGACATAGTTTAGCAGGATTCTTGGCTGGAGTCTCATAAAGCTATATCCAGGTGTCAGCCAGGGTTGTGGTCTTAAAGCTCAGGTCCTCTTTCAAATTTGTATGACTGTTAGCAGCATTAGTTTTTATCATAGCTTTAGAATCCATAGTGGCTTGTTACTTCAATGCCACCTGGAGGGGTTTCTGTTGCTTTCAGTTTTCTCCCTGTAGACCCTCTTCTAAAGGCCTTGAATGATAAGGTCAGGTCTACCAAGGATTAAGCTCCCTTTCATTGAATGTAAAGTAGACTATTTGAGGCTTTAATTATATCTGCAAAAAATCCCTTCACTTTTTCCTTATAATGTAACATAATTATGGGAATGACATGCATTTTAATTACAGATTCTGTCCACACAGAAAGTAAAGGTATTATATAAGATACATATAATAGCAATTGGGAATCTTGGAGATTATAATGAAATTCTACCTACCATAGAGGTAAAATCCTTACTGTGGGCCTTAAAAAAAATCTTTAAATTCACTTACTATCACTGTTCCCTTAGCACATTTTGATCTACTATTCTTTGTTTCTCTATCAGGTCAAGTTCAGTTTGGCCTTATTGCCTCCAGAATTTATTTTCTCTACCTCACATGTTCTTCCCACAATATTCATATCTTTAATTTTTCTTTTACTCTTATCTTTTCATATATTACATTTCAATATGGTTGTTGTGGGTTAACTAATAATTTGAAAAATCGTGCTACTCCTCTTTATTATATTTTATATGTATCATTTCCTAAAATTATGTAGTGTTATGTTGCATTATACCATATTATATCATATTGCATTATGTTATTCATTAGCTAGCATATTGTCTGTTTCTTGCTCCATAATATAATCTCCACTAGAGAAAGGTCTTTTTCTATACTGTTGGTGACTGTATTCTTAGCACATAGGACTGTTAAATATATGTAAAACAAAGGAAAGAAGGAAAATCAGAAAATAAGGGAAGAATTATTCTTTTTTAAATTTTATTCTTTATTTTTAAAATTTACATCTAAATTAGCATATAGTGTAACAATGATTTCAGGAGTAGATTCCTTAGTGCCCCTTACCCATTTAGCCCATCCCCTCTCCCACAACCCCTCCAGTAACCCTCAGTTTGTTCTCCATATTTATGAGTCTCTTCTGTTTTGTTCCTCTCCCTGTTATTATATTATTTTTGTTTCCCTTCCATTATGTTCATCTGTTTTGTCTCTTAAAGTCCTCATGATTGAAGTCATATGATTTTTGTCTTTCTCTGACAGACTAATTTCACTTAGCATAATACCCTCCAGTTCCATGCATGTAGTTGCAAGATTTCACTCTTTCTGATTGCCGAGTAATACTCCATTGTGTGTGTGTGTGTGTGTGTGTGTGTGTGTGTGTGTCTATGTGTGTGTATATATATATATATATATATATATATATATATATATATATAATACCACATCTTCTTTATCCATTCATCCATCAGTGGACATTTGGGCTCTTTCCATACTTTGGCTATTGTTGATAGTGCTGCTATAAACATGGGGGTGCATGTGTCCCTTCAAAACAGCACACCTGTATCCCATGGATAAATGCTTAGTAGTGCAATTGCTAGGTCTATTTTTAGTTTTTTGAGGAACCTCCATACTGTTTTCCAGAGTGGCTGTGCCAGCTTGCATTCCCACCAACAATGCAAAAGAGATCCTCTTTCTCCACATCCTTGCCAACATCTGTTGTTGCCTGAGTTGTTACTGTTAGCCATTCTGACCGGTGTAAGGTGGTATCTCATTGTGGTTTTGATTTGTATTTCCCTGATGATGAGTGATGTGGAGCATTTTTTCATGTGTCGGTTGGCTATCTGGATGTCTTATTTGAAGAAGTGTCTATTCATGTCTTTTGCCCATTTCTTCACTGGATTATTTGTTTTTTGGGTGTTGAGTTTGATAAGTTCTTTATCAATTTTGGATACTAACCCTTTATCTGATATATGTCATTTGCAAATATCGTCTCCCATTCTGTCGGTTGCCTTTTAGTTTTGCTGATTGTTTCCTTTGCTGTGCAGAAGCTTTTTATTTTCATGAGGTTCCAGTAGTTCATTTTTGCTTTTGTTTCCCTTGCCTCTGGAGACGTGTTGAGTAAGCAGTTGCTGCCGCCAAGGTCGAAGAGGTTTTTGCCTGCTTTCTCCTCGAGGATTTTGATGGCTTCCTGTCTTTCATTGAGGTCTTTCATCCATTTTGAGTTTATTTTTGTGTATGGTGTAAGAAAGTGGTCCAGGTTCATTCTTCTGCATGTTGCTGTCCAGTTTTCCCAGCACCACTTGGTGAAGAGACTGTCTTTATTCCATTGGATATTCTTTCTTGCTTTGTCAAAGATAAGTTGGCTATAGGTTTGTGGGTCCATGTCTGGGTTCTCTATTCTGTTCCATTGATCTGAGTGTCTGTTCTTGTGCCAAGGGAAGAATTATTCTTAAAGGAATATTTAATCATATAATTCCATAGTTACCTCCTTTTGATGGCAGTCCATTTCTTACAGAATATAATACAAAAACACTTCATGTAGTGCTGTCTCTCTCTCTCTCTCTTTCTGTCTCTCTCTCTCTCATTTTTGCTTAACTCCCAAGACTTCTCTTTTACAATTTTGTGACCCATACTCTGAACTAGAGCAACATGGAATGCCTTGTAACACAAATCACATGCTATATTGTAAAATTTTTTCCTTCTCTTGTCTTTACCCTGAGCAGCTCACCTGTACTGATCATTTAACACATCTTGAGGTTCCTGTCCAACCTGTAGCTGAAACAAATGTTCCTCTTCTTTACTTGTCTAAGAAATTCAATGGAGTTTGATAATGGAACTTAAGTATGTTTTGTCATTTGTAAATTGCATATGTCTCTGCTCTTATTCTAAAGGTTTAAGAATCAGAAATTGAGTATTATTCATTGATTTTTTAATCAACTGATTCTCCCAGTTTTTAAATTAAAATATCATTTATATCAGGCAAATTTATCTTTGTTTAGAGTACAGTACAAGTTTTGGCAAACATACAGTCATGTAACAACACCAAAATCAGCATAAAGAATCTTCCAGTCACATCAAAGATTTCCCTTGGTCCTTTTGTTGTGAATTCCTCCCACAAACTCAGCCCCTGGCAACAACTGATCTGTGTTCTGTTTCTCTAGTTTAACCTTCCAAGAATATCATGTATATGGAATCTGAAAATGTGTAAATTTTGGAGTCTCATTTCATTTATCCTATGTATTTGTAACTCATCCTCTTTATGACATGTATCAATAGTTTTTTACTTTTATTGTTGAGTGATGTTCGTTGTATGGATTTAACACAGTGTGTGCATCTTTTCCTCTGCTTAGGGTTTAAAAATAAAGTCTCTGTAAGTATTCATGTGTAAGTTTTTGTATGAGTGTATTTTTTTTTTTAATTTCATGTAGGTAAATACATGGGTATTGGTTTGCTGGGTTACATGGTAAGTGTATGTGTAACTTCAACATACTGATAAACTTTCCTAAACTGACTATACTATTTTGCTTAATTACTAACAATGTATGGGATTTCCTGTTGTACTGTTTCCTTCTCAGTATTTCGTATTGTGAAGATCTTTATCATTTTGTCTGTGTAGCAGTATATTATTGTTTTTTTTTAATTTGCATTTCCTTAAAAACTCATGATACCTTCTTTAAAAATTTTTCAATGTTTATTTATTTTTGAGAGAGAGACACAGAGCGTGAGTCGGGGAGGGGCAGAGAGAGAGGGAGAAACAGAATCTGAAGCAGGCTCCAGGCTGAGCTATTAGCTCAGAGCCAGACCTGGGCCTTGAATTCATGAGCTGTGAGATCATGACCTGAGCCAAACTTAGACACTTAACTGACTGAGCCCCCTAGGCACCCCTCATGATATCTTCTTATATGATATTTACCATCCATGTATCTTTGGTGAAATGACTATTAAGTATTTTACTCATTTATTAAAATCACATTTTTCTTTTTACATGAAATTTTGAGAGTACTTTATATATTCTTAAAACAAGCTTTTTATCAAATATATGATTTGCAAATATTTTCTCTTTGTCCTTGGATTGTATTTTCATCCTGTTAACATTTTTAAAGAAGCAAAATACTTCAATTTTGATAAAGTCCAAAATAGCGAAAAAATTATGAGTTGTGATTTTGGTGTGATAGATAAGAACTCTTGACTTAGCCAAGAATTATACAGAGTTTCTCATTTGTTTTCTTTAAGAAGTTTTGTAGTTTTAGTTTTGGCTTAGATTTATGATCCATTTCAAGTTAATTTTAGTCTATTATGTGAAATATGAATCAAGATCACTTTTTTCATATGCATATCCAGTTATTCCAGCATTATCTGTTAAAAAGGCTGTTCTCTGTTCTTCATTGAATGACCTTTCTCATTTTCCATATCAATTGGCTATACTACATGGCTATACTTCTGGACTCTCTATTCTGTTCCATTGATTTATATGTCTGTCCTTTATCTAAAAACACACTGTCTTGACCAATATATCTTTATATTGTGCCTGGAAATCATGAACTTGGAGTCTTCCAACTTGTTTTTGTTCTTTTGACCATTCTTACTCTGTTTCCATGCTATCTCTCTCTATTTATTTAGGTTATGTGAGGTGTTTTTTTTTTTTTTTTTAATCAGTGTTTCACAGTTTTCAGAATACAGATATTACCTGTATTATATGTCTTATATCTAAACAGTTTATGTTTGGGTGGCTGTTGTTTAATTAGGCAAGGAGATCATTAGACTATACTGACCTTAATGCCTTATTAGCCTATATAAGCCAACTAAATCCTAAGCCTGAAATGCCTCAAAGTTAAGAAACCAAAATTTATGGACAACCAATCACAAACCACCAATGAGTCTTTCTCAAATAAGGCATCTATCAATTTCTAGTCAATCAGATAGTTTTATTTCTTTACTCCTGCCTTTTCTTTAGGGAACTCATGCTCCTGGTTCCCGTCTATGAAGCACTCCTAACCAATTCCCATTTGGCACTGTTTTATTGGAATAGATCTTTCCTCAAATCGATCTTTCCTTAAATTTTTCATTATAAAATGGAGTATTTGAGAATTCAGTTTTCAATTCTTTATTGCTATTATGGAGAATTATGATTGAATTTTATACACTGGCCTTGCAATTTTGCTAAACACGTTTTATATTTCTCTAAGATTTTTGTAGATCCCTTTTCTGTATTTATCCAAAGATTCATGGAAACTGGAAAAAGAGGGAATTTTATTTCTATATTTCACATTTGTATTCCTTTAATTTTATTTCTTACCTTTTTGTACTAGCTAGTATCTCCATGAATTGTAAAATGTGAGTGGTGAGAGTAAATAAACATCATTGTGTGTTCCTGATCATCGGGGAAAACATTGAATTCTTCACCATTAATCATGATGTTACAATGTGGACATTTCATTCTACTGCTAGTGTACAGAGAACTATTATCATAAGTGATATTGATTTTTTAACCAATTTTTCTTCTGCATCTACTAAATATGATAATATAGTATTCCCTCTTTATTTTGTTAGCATGGTTAATTTCATTGATTTTCTAATATTGAATCAGATTTTTATTGTAATATTAATCCTACTAAAATATTATTTAGTATTCTTTTAAATATTATAATAAATAGTGGATTTGTTTTGCTAGATTTTTTTTTCTTTTATATATTTTTTATTCATTTAATTTATTGATGGGTAGTTTTTTTTTTTTTTTTCTTATATTGTCTTGTGTCTAGTATCAGTGTAATTTTGGTCAAATAAAATGAATTGGTAGAAGTTCCCTCTTATTCCGTATTCTCATAGAATTTCTGTTGAATTGTTATTATACTTCCTTAAAGGATTAGAATAATTCATCAGTTAAGGCATCTGATTCTGGAGATGTCTTTGTTGGAAAGCCATTAGTTAGAAATTAAATATCTTAAACCATATGATGTTTAGGTTATTTAATTGTTTTGGAGTAAGTTTTAGTTGTTTTAATTTTTTTGGAATAAACTTTAGTGGTTTGTGTTTTTACAGGAATTTGCCTATTTTATACACGCCTATTGCATTTATGAACATAGAATTGTTTGAAGCTTCCTATGAATATTCCTTTAATATCTGAAGGTTCTGTAGAGATGTCACCTCTTTTATTTTGTTGCATGTAGGGCAGGGAGGGTCAGAGGAAGGACCTATGGACCAGTGCCTTTGAAGGTCATGGATGGGGTAGCTTGTGGAATGTGGGAAACATTCTGATTGGATAATTTTAGTATAACTGGATCAACATGGAAAGGAGGGGAGGGATAAAGTGGGGAATTTCATGGTGAGGCTTATATTTTGAATACACATGTTTGGGATAGGTTCTCAGAAATGAGTAATGACTAGATAAAAGTTCAAAACAAGTAGGAGGGGTACAGGCACTTAGGGATCTATTGAGGCAACAAGTAACAGTTTTATCTTATAATAGGATAGACAGTCATTCACTGTAATCACAAGTTGTATAGGACAAAAACATTTCTAAGGTATGGATATATGAGGAATAGACAACTAAGAGAGGGAAGTTTGAATATAACTAAACAAATATGAACCTCACTGAAGATATTTATTGCATAAGACAGTGTACTAGAAAATTACTGAAAAAAAAAAGGCTCAAATTTTATTCTGTTAATGAATATAGAAATTACCATGGCTTACCATTCTGAGACTTGTACTTAGTATCATGTATATCATTCGTGGCAAACATGATAATTTTTTAAAAATCCTGTAGACAAAGTCAAAACTTTATGAAAAGTAAGGAAAGGGTAAGTCGAACAATGTATGCAACATTGGGTTCCATGTCTCTCCTCATATCTGCTGAAGGCACAGCTACCGGCTAATATACCCCTAATCCTAATTCCTGCTAACTACAACCACCTTAACATAATAATATAATTGGCCGGGTAACATACGTTTTCTTTTTTTTTTTTTTTCTTCTTTTCTTTTTTTAGGGAGATTATTTCTATAATTTGTTTTTCTTTTTTGTTTTAATTTTCCCATAAGCTTCACTTTGGTAAAAATACCTTAAACTGTATTTTTTACTGGAATTTTTCTAGCTCCAAAGACTTAGAATCAGATGACTTATCATTTGATCACTACCTCCAAAGATATATTCTCTTATGAAACCTGGGCTTCCCTTTTCAATTCTTACCTATTTTCCTAGCTTTCTGGTTTCACTTTAAGCACACTTAATTTCCTTAGCTTTCTTTTCTTCCACTGCACATGCCGTGTTACTACCCTTCATACAGTGAATCTAACCATCTGTGTTCTCTGCCCCTGCCCCCAAACTCTTGGCACATATTGGAGAAAATTACATAACTGATCTGATTAACTCTAAATCATATTTCTTGATTCAAACTCCAAACTTGTGGGAACTTCAACACTACTCACCAGTTGTATCACTTACCCCAGCTTAGTCTTCTTTTAGTGCAGTGCTTGCTGTGAAATGCTTTATCTTCATTTCCTCTAAACTAATCACCAACATTTCAACGGATAGTTTGCTTCATAATAAACATAGGAAAATAAAAGCACTCAGGACTGAGTTTTCTTAATACTTGTACTATGCCCTGGGTCACCTGCCTGAATATTCAATTCCCAATTATCCACCCTTCCCACTTCCTGTCTTTCATACAGATTTTTATTTCATCCATAAATCCCTTCAGTTCCCTCATGTTTACCTTATGGTTTTACTTTTCCTCATTATTAAACATCATAAAGGAATAGCCCATGCTAACAGCCAAGTATTTTCTAACTTCTGTTTCTTCTTCGGCCTATGAAAAACAGATTAAATTCTATTGACAGAATTCCTAAAAGCCATTGACAAAAAAAAAAAAAAAGTCATTGATAATCTATTCTATCCAGTATTTTTAAAAAAATCTTTTTTAACGTTTATTTATTTTTGAGAGATAGAGTGACAGAGTATGAGTGAGGAAGGGGCAGAGAGAGAGGGAGACAGAATCCAAAGCAGGCTCCAGGCTCTGAGGTGTCAGCACAGAGTCTGACGTGGGGCTTGAACTTACAAACTGAGATCATGACCTGAGCCAAAGTAAGACACTTGACTAATTGAGCCACCCAGGCACCCCTACTCTAGCCATTACTAATTTGGTAGACTTGGATTTGATGTATATAGAATTGTGACACTTTATTTTTCTTATAATTATTATAATAATTATGGGATTTTATAAATAAATCATAATAAATAAATAAAAATAATAAATAGAAATAAATGCATATAATAATTTTAATTTAAACTTCTTTATGCTAGTTTTTGAACCATATTGATTGTAATCTTATACCCTGAAACACTCATCTTGATAGATTTTGTTTTCTTTATCTTACAAAAGAGAAAATGAGGTTAGAACCCTGTCCAACTGTATCCATAACCAGAGTTTCTTATATTACACTGTGTTACCCCTACTCTCTCTGTCCTCTGGTTGTTTCTTTATAACTTCTGAAACAAGAAGGCAGAGCACTGCCTCTTTAGACCTCAGCTGGGAATGTGCACCTTCGGGTAGTTTAAATTTTTCACTGCTCTGTGTTTGTCTATGAATGACCAAGAAGGGTCAGGGAGTATCAATTTTGGGGTAACAAGTAAATTTTAGCCAGTAAGCAAATTCACAAATACCAAAGTGAATAATGAGGAACTACTATATATCTTTTATCAGATATGTGTATAAGAATTTTTATGTGTATATACTAATTTATATTTGCTCATTTTGGGTAGTAGAAAATTACACGTATATACATATTTGTGTGTGTGTGTGTGTGTGTGTGTGTGTGTGTGTAGAATATATGTAAGAGCATAGATTTATGTATACATGAGTATGTGTATATGTAGAAATATACTCATTTGGAAAATATATATTCCAGCAGAAATCACCAGGTCAGTCACTTTTTCAAAGTTCTTTCCAATATCCCTTTCTTTATAAATACCCTTTTCCTTCCATCTAACATGCCCTGTTTCTAAACTTGAGAGTTGCCACAAAAAATAGAGAAGTTTAATAATAAATATGGTTGGGCAGAGTTTACTGGGATGGAGTCATCCTCTTTTTTGTTCTGTGGCAGATTCTGCAAAACTATTGGGCCCACTGCTAATTGAACTCAGGGGTGTTAGTCTTCTGTGCCTAGGAATCAACATAAGCCTTGGGGGGCAATGGATTTGATTGTTCTGTGAGTTCTCTCATGGCTTTTGTCCATAGAAGATCAAATAAAGAAAAATATTTCCCCACCTCTTCTGGAATCAGATTCACTCCATGAAAGTCTTCTGAGAGGCCAGAGTGATGGTCTATTTTATTTTTAGGTGAGGGCTCTTCTAAAGGCTGGCAAGCTACCCACAGATGCTTCTACCATTTGCATTTCTTCATGGGCCACAGAAAACATGTGGGTTTTTGATGTACCAAACTTGTCAGTACATGCAGCTCAGTACTATATTTGACCTCTTTAATTCACTTTTTTCACTGTCCTGTTCTTCCATGAGATAAAAAATAAAATAAAACAAAAGCAACATGGCTGTGGGCTCTGCCTCTATGCAAATTTCCCAGAAAGGATAGGTGCAATTTTTGTGTTTCACATCTCTCCACATACTTAGTGCTCATGGAATTTAATGCATCTTTTCTCCTCATTATTGGCCAGTGCCCTAATTCAGACTCTTTACCATTTCATATAATCAATCCATTGAAATTATTTTCTAACAGACATCTCTGTCTCTGGTTCATTCAATTCATATTTCACAGTGCTGTCAGAGTTATGTTTCAAAATACACATTTAAAGTTGTAATGTGGTGATTTAAAAGTTTTTGTAATTATTGTAATCTCAATAAATCACACATATTTGAGTGCTTATAAAATGACAGCCCATGTTTTAAGTGTCACCGATGGGTTGTCTGTGAACATTCATTTTTATATGACATAATCTAAAATTTCTAGAATAGCAATAAACACACTTCAGCATGTTTTCCCATTTAAATTTTCTGCCCTACACTTTTTAATTTCCCACAAAATTACACTGCATCTACCTATAGTTATTTGCTGTTGTGAGAAGGATGTCATGCTCTTTGTGTCATTCCTTTTTTAGTCTAAAACATTCTTTCCCACTTATTCTTATGAACTGTTTTTTCCCAAGGTATATTTGCAATACAGCCTTCTCTCTGAAACTTTCCCCAATTTACTAGCCACCGCTAGTTGCCTTTTTTTACTGACACAAACAGGACTTTGTGCATAAGGAAGAAATGTATTCTTGACTTACTGGTTAATAGAATGGATTCAGTTTTATCCTCATGTATCTACCTGCTTTACTTTCAATTTTGGTAACAACATGATAGCTGAAATGTGAATGTAGGACAGAGTACTTTGAGCGAAATTGGCAAAGAACATATCCTAGAACCAATTCAAGAACTCTTCAGTCTCCTCTGTGAGATATGAGGGGGGTGGGAAGGATTTACAGAGATTTTGGGGAATAAATACATGCTGAGAGTCTTAATTCTCCCCTCCAAAGTTGGTCAGAGACAAGCTGTGCTAGATATTAACCCTTCACAGCAAGTTTAGGGATTGTTAGCTTCTTTCTCAGAGTGCTTGATATGTGTCCCCAAATTTAAGAGTGCTGTTGGTGACTGGTACATTGTGGGGGGCCGGGCCCCGGTGCCAGGCTGAGACCGGGTCGAGCAATGTTCCCCGTTGACTCAAGCCAACCCGGTGGTCCCCCCTCCCATTCATGTGGGAGGCCGGGCCCCGGCGCCAGGCTGAGACCTGGTCGAGCAATGTTCCCTGTTGACTCAAGCCAACCCAGTGGTTTCCCCTCCAGTTCCCTCACTCTCAAGGGCATACGAAAGCCTTATCAAGGCTGAGAAAGTTAATTCCTGAAGCCTGTGGTCTGCAGGTGTTGGCAGTAATGCTACCTCCCTTTTTCTACCCCGAGTCAGATAGAAACAAACTTTTTTCTGCTAGCAATCTTATCAACAAGGTCTTATGACCCATTGTGTTTTGCTAGCAATCTTATCAACAAGGTCTTGTGACCCGTCTAGAAAATGCACAAGAAACACAGAACTAAATGTTTTGGTGGGCAGCAATTATGTGAAACCTGTTTATTCTTAGAATGACCTAACCCATAAGAGTCTGGTTATAAAAGATTGTGTACAGCAACAATAAAGCCGTCACTTGGGCCATCAGCCCAGGGGACCCTCCTGTTCCCAAACTTTCTCTTCTCTCTTTTTTCTTGCATTCCGCTACCCTCAGGACCCTGACCTCGGTGTTTGTCACGCCGGCCACAACATACACGCAATAGAAAGCTAAAATAATTGTGGCAGGAAAGTATTTGGAAGATAGAATAGAAAACTGAATTTGGGAAATAGCTGCACAAGCAATAGAGTCAATGAATTAGTGAATAAATTCTATCTAGTAAAAGGGAGGTTCAGGAACTGCAGGCTGCCAGTTTGGGGTCATTTTGGAACCAATACAAAAGGGCAGTACTGAGGAAGGTGAAACTTATGTGAACAAGAAGCTGGAGTTGAACTACTGTATTCCCCTAACCCAAAGAAGAAGTGTTGGTAGGAAACATATTTATCGTTACTATTATAGTTGGGGTTTGTTCAGAACCCCCAGTGTCTCTGAAGGCTTATTCAGCTGACTGACTACTGATGCATTTTTTTCAAGAAAGAGATAATGTAGGAGGGATGGAAGTGTTGCCTATTAGCCTTTCCATTTTCTGTTCTGAAAGATACCTAAAAGTATGTTTTTCTAAATTAATATGTGCAGTTCTCAACATTGCCAATTCAGCTTCTAAGTTTATTTAGTGGGCTTTAAAAAAGTATTATATTGGGGCTCCTGGGTGTCTCACTTGGTTAAGCATCCGACTTGGG
The DNA here is from genome assembly GCF_023721935.1 of Panthera uncia. NCBI lineage: Eukaryota > Metazoa > Chordata > Mammalia > Carnivora > Felidae > Panthera > Panthera uncia. Next base: position 38,683,516 of record NW_026057576.1, read on the forward strand.
CTCAGGTCATGATCTCATGGTTCGTGAGTTTGAACCCCAAGTCAGGCTCAGTGCTGACAGCCGGGAGCCCGGAGCCTGCTTCAGATTCTTGTCTCCCTCTCTCTTTGTCCCTCCCTGGCTCAAGCTCTGTCTCTGTCTCTCTGTCTCTCTATCAAAAATAAATAAACATTAAAAACATTTTTTAAAAAAGGAATACATTTAGCAAAAAGAATATTATAAAATAAATAAATAATTATTATATCAAAATTTAACTGATGAACAACAAAGCCCAGTTTAAGTGTTCAGTTCTGAATTTTAAATGTATACACCCATGTAATGATTGCCATAATCAAGATAAAGACTGTTTACATCATTAAAAAAAAGATCTCTGTGCCCCTTCCCAGTCAATGCCCACTTACCCCTACATCTAAGCAAATGCTGGTGATTTTTTATCACTGTACATTAGTCTTTTTCTGAGCTCTCATATTTTTTTCTCGTCCCATTTTTTTCTCCAACCAGGTTATATGTATCCCTATTTTATTTTCTTCATAATTACATTTTTTAAAATGTATACTCAGCTTAAAAATGATTAAAATTGGTTCCTTCTTCTCAAATAGTAAAAAGGATATAGTCATTTAACTCAGCACACTATACCTCCAATATAAATTTAAAGTATTTTTCCTCATTCTTTTTTTGTTCAAATTGCAAATTAGGCATAGCAATAATTTTATCAATAATATTAATTATTAATTATTATAATTATTTTATTAATATTATTAATTTAGTAATAATAAACTATGTTTATAATATATTATCATTTAATATTTACATTATAATTTCATATTTCATTAGTGACAGATTTCCTAAATGTTTTCTATTCTACTCTATTCTATTCTATTTCCATTCTTATTTTCATCACATTACATATTTCTGAGATTATTTCCTCCTGTCTAAATCATGTCCTTTATAATTTCCTTCAGGAACCTTTGGATAAAGGCACTGTTCTTTGAAAATGTTTTTATTTTGTCATTTTTATTTATTTAAAAAATTTTTATAATTTTTTTTTATTTTGAGAGAGAGAGAGAGAGAACAAGTGGGGAAGGGCAGAGAGAGAGGGTGAGACATACAATCTGAAGCAGGCTCCAGGCTCTGAGCTGTCAGCACAGAGCCCTCCACGGGGCTTGAACTCAAGAACCACGAGATCATGACCTGAGCTGAAAAGTTGGACACTTAACTAACTGAGCCACCCAGGCATCCCTTTTGTCATATATGTAAAAGATAGTTTTGTGTGACATATGGTTCTTGGTTCAGTTATTTTGTCAATTTTATACATTCTTTTGTCTTATAACTTCCATTGTTCACTGTTCGTCAATAAAGTTTCTGTTTTCTTTCTTTCTTTCTTTCTTTTTTTTTTTTTTTTAGGAAATCTATTCTTTGTTCTCTGAGTGCTTTTATAATCTCTGGTCTGAACTTTCATTTGAACTACACATATCTTTTAATTTTTCTGTCTCAATGTCATTGTCCTTCCTGAATATGATAATTAAAGTCTTTTATCAACTTGAAATGTTTAGTGACTTCTAGAAGTCCAGTTCAGTGTATCGTAGATTTATTGCCTGCCTTTTGTGTCTCTTACAAATGCCTTTTTTGATTGGTCACTGTTGCATTTTGAATAATTTTGTCAATTTTAAATGCTAGTTCATTAAAAAAAATTCCTCTGTGTCTAAAGTAATGTGTTATCCATCATCTGAGTTATTAATTTCAATACTACATTTCCAGATCCATTCAATTCTTTTTTGAGATCTGCTGCTAAATTTTATAATACTTAATACCTATAAAAATGAAATTTTAAAGCATTATCTATTTTCCACTCCTTTTTATTTCTTTAAATAATATTTAAACATACTGTATTTGTATTGTATTATTTCTGAACATGCCAGTATTAAAAACATGTATGCCATCTGATTATACTCTCTCCTGTCTTCCTTTCCTGTGAATTCTGTTTCTAATTTTTGTTTTAGAACTTATTTTATTCAAAATATTATCTGAGTTGAAGGTACATACAAATGAAGATTCTCATTTGTTTCAGCCATGTAACTATAGATTACCAAAAATAAAATTTCAGTTTGAGGTTATTTAGACCATATTGGTAGTGGGAATTTAGGCTTCAAAAATCTAGACAGGCTGGCTTGTGGTAATAATTTTCAGTTTTTGTTTTTGTTTTTCCTATGATTGAGCAACAAGTTTGAAACTTACAAGGTTTTTCATGTCCAGGTCATTCTAATGATAGACCCAGTTGATTCCAGATTTATACTGAGGATTGATTCAAATTGCCCAACTTGGGTGAGCACTGGGTTTTGTCATTTTTCCCTGCACCTTGTCCATAAGAAATAGAATCTCAGCATCACCAGGGCTGGTGCATGCCTCTGGGGCCAACATTGGTTTAAATCTTTGTTTGCCTCCCTAGATTAATACTTCACTTCATATTTGGCCCTAAGGTTTTCTTGCTTTCTGGTTTTCTCAGTGTTTCAATAAAAAAGATTTTGCGATACATTTTACCACTACTTTTAGTTAGTTGGTGAAAGGTATACTCAGGGGACTTGATGCAAGATGGGTGCAGCAGCAATTCCTTGCACACACATAACTTGCAAAGAAAATCCCTGTAATTTTAAATATTAACAACTCTCCAGTTTTTATAAAAGAACTCATGAAAAATACAATTTTTAATTGAATCTGTTTCTAGGCCCTATGGAATCTCATGAAAATTAGAAAAAAATAACTAAACAATTTAGAATGTTCCAGGCTTATAGATACACATGTGCAAGATATGACCTTCTTTAAATGAGTTTTTTAAAAAGTAGCCCTTCTTTGTGGATGTGACATCATATAATTTCACAAGCAGACCTATTACTAAACCTTTTGGCTGGCCATCCTTGCACAGAACACAGTATATACACCTTGTACCTGTTCTTCACTCTTTGCACCATCAAGTACAATCAAAGGATACTTGTGTGTACATTATAGCTAATTAGGTAAAATCTTTAGATTTCCTAAAATATGTTATAAATTGATATTTATCCAAAACATAATAATTTTTAACAGTGACACCTATTTATGATAATTTTTAAACTTAGATATCCTCCTATTTTTAAGAAGAAATGCACACTTTTAGTGAATTACTGACCTTAACAAATAGTTCAGAGATTATCTTATACTTAGTTACTTATATAGAAACACTGAAAACTAATTTAAGATATCATGGACATTTAAAAATATTTCATTCCCCCTAGGAAGACATGAGATAATTATACATTATATTTTTTATGGAGTTAGTATGTATTTTTGTTATGTTTTTTTTAAGTAATTAATTTATTTTTTAAATTACATCCAAGTTAGTTAGCATATAGTGCAACAATGATTTCAGGAGTAAATTCCTTAATGCCCCTTACCCATTTAGCCCATCCCCCCTCCCACAATCCCTCCAGCAACCCTCTATCTCTTCTCTATCTTTGAGTCTTTTATGTTTTGTTCTCCTCCCTGTTTTTATATTATTTTTGCTTCCCTTCCCTTATGCTTATCTGTTTTGTATCTTAAATTCCTCATATGAGTTAAGTTGTATGATTTTTGTCTTCCTCTGACTAATTTTGCTTAGCATAATACCCTCTAGTTCCATCCACATAGTTGCAAATGGCAAGATTTCATTTTTTTTTTGCTATGTAATACTCCATTGTGTGTATATGTGTATACATACCACATCTTCTTTATCCATTCATCCATTGATGGACATTTGGGCTCTTTACATGCTTTGGCTATTGTCAATAGTGCTGCTATAATCATTGGGGTGCATGTGCCCCTTTGAAACAACACACATGTATCCCTTGGATAAATACCTAGTAGTGCAATTGCTGGGTCATAGGGTAGTTCTATTTTTAATTTTTGAGGAACCTCCATACTGTTCTCCAGAGTGGCTGCACCAGTTTGCATCCCCACCAGCAGTGCAAGAGATCCTCTTTCTTTGCATCCTCACCAACATCTGTTGTTGTCTAAGTCATAAATGTTAGCCATTCTGACTGATGTGAGGTGGTATCTCATTGTGGTTTTGATTTGTATTTCCCTGATGATGAGTGATGTGGAGCATTTTTTCATGTGTCTCACAGCCATCTGGATGTCTTCTTTGGAGAAGTGTCTATTCATGCCTTTTGCCCATTTCTTCACTGGATTATTTGTTTTTTGGGTGTTGAGTTTGATAAGTTCTTTATCGATTTTGGATACTTACCCTTTATCTGATATGTCATTGGCAAATATCTTCTCCTATTCTGTCGGTTGCCTTTTAGTTTTGCTGATTGTTTCCTTTGCTGTGCAGAAGCTTTTTATTTTGATGAGTTCCCAGTAGTTCATTTTTGCTTTTGTTTCCCTTGCCTCTGGAGACGTGTTGAGTAAGAAGTTTCTGCGGCCAAGATCAAAGAGGTTTTTGCCTGCCTTCTCCTCTAAGATTTTGATGGCTTCTTGTCTTACATTGAGGTCTTTCATCCATTTTGAGTTTATATTTGTGTATGGTGTAAGAAGAGGTCCAGGTTCATTTTTATGCATGTCACTGTCTAGTTTTCCCAGCACCATTTGTTGAAAAGACTGTCTTTATTCCATTGGATATTCTTTCCTGCTTTGTCAAAGATTAGTTTGCCATATGTTTGTAGGTTCTCTATTCTGTTCCATTGACCTGAGTGTTTTTGTGCCAGTACCATATTGTCTTGATGATTACAGCTTTGTAATACATCTTGGAAGTCCAGGATTGTGATGCCTCCAGCTTTGGTTTTCTTTTTCAAGATTGTTTTGGCTATTTGGGGTCTTTTCTGGTTCCATACATATTTTAGGATTGTTTCTTCTAGCTCTGTGAAGAATGCTGGTGTTATTTTGATAGGGATTGCTGTGATACCTTATCATATTACACCTATCATCATATTATATCTATTTAGTATAATTATTATAGTGTAACATGTAACAGTTGTGTCACCTAGAGAGATTTCATAAATTCTGTGGACCTTAGATTTTCTATCCATAAAGTTCTAATTATGCCTCATATTGTGATTTTGAGAACTAAGTGTTAAGTATTGAATTTAAATGATCTATGAAAATGTGGTACATGGAACTTAAAATTTTATTTTTCCATTTTTCATTTTTATTTATGTTGCCACCTTTCATTACAGTGGAGGAAAAAAAAGGATTTTTAAATGTGCATTGATTCTCATACATTTCTTCAAACATGGGCTACATTTTTAGGGACAGCATAAAATAATTTACCTTAGCCATTGGGAATTGAGCCTAGGAGCATACTATCTCCCTCCTAAGAGCTGGTCTATTTTATATGCAAAAACTATATGACCTGGGGCCAAAATGAACTTTTTGGCATATAGCCTCATGGATATAGCTAGTGCTGGACAAAGCAGCAACGACAGGTTTTTGGAGTGAGAAGGTACGACAGAGTCGGTCTCCCAAGCCCATTAAAAAAAAAAAAAAAAAAGGAAGTTAATGCAAGGGAAGAATCAAGTTCTATGTTAGGAGCAAAGTTGTATTGAATAGTTGAAATTGTTAACTTTGGAAGATAGGATTAACTAAGTTCGTTCTTACTGACCTTTGAGTTGTAAGCATTGCTGAGGATTAAAAGCTTCTGTCATTTTATATGAAATCAACTCAAGAGACTTATGAAAATTCTTTAGTCTTTTTCAAAAAGCTACAAGTGTTTTTGAGATGCCTGGGTCGTGATCTTGCATTTGTGGGACTGAGCCCCATGACAGGCTCTGAGTGTGAAGCCTGCTTAAGATACACTCTTTCTCTGTCTGCCCCTTGCCTGCTCTCTCTCTCTCTCTCTCTGTCTCTCTCTCTCAAAATAAATAAATAAGTTTTAAAAAATTATTTAAAAACTACATTTTTATAGTTTCTCTAGACTTGATTTTAGAAAATTAATGTGCATATGTGTTAAGTGTAAATATAAATTCTTTGATTCTCAGTACTAGGAAAATGTTTATTTTACTAGACAGAAAAATAATTCTGATTATTGATTGATTGAATCAAAATAATTCATTTTTTTAAGTTTGTTTATTTGGAAAGAGAGGGAGAGCATGAGTGAGGGAGGGGCAGAGTGAGAGAGAGAGGGAGAGAGAAAATTCCAAGTAGGCTCTGTGCTGACTGCGCAGAGATGTGGAGCTCGATCCCACCAGCCATGAGATCATGACCTGAGCCAAAACCAAGAGTTGGCCACTTATCCAACTGAACTACCCAGGCACCCCAACATTTGCTAATTCTTTACTATAACATTTATGATGTTGCTTCATATGTTATTATTCTAATTTATAACTGATTGGTTGTGACTGAATATAATCCTTAGAGTTTTGATCCAGTAATCTAATTGTGAACAAATGTCAGAAGTAAATTTCAGGAAAATCTAAAAATAATTTTACACTGGGGGGAAAAAAAGTTAAACATTTTTTCATGGGGACTGCAGGAGGAACAGCCTTGCCAGTGAAAAACTATATACACACACACACACACACACACACACACACACACACACACATTCAACTTTATTAATAAAATAACACATGTAACTTTAATAGTAACGTGAAATACATACATAATTTAACTTTAGTAGTAATAGATTCAATATTCAACAATATTTAATGATGATTATTGTTCAAACCTTCACCATATTTTACTGTAAAGAAACTATACAATTTACCTCTCCTTTCCACTCTTGCTTCAGATTTAGACTGTTACCAATTTCCCCAAAGGAGATATTGCTGGAATTGTTGTTTTATATATTTCTTCTCTTTTCTCCTTTTTCCTTTCCTTCCTTCCTTTTATTTTCGTATTTTAGTAATTTGCCTCAAGTTAAATTCATAAACATATTATTTAAGTGCTGGGAAATACTAATAGTAGTCATTATCTTTCTTAGATAATCATTGTATTGTTTAACATAAGATATCTTAAAGGAATATAAAACCTTATATGACAATTGGGCTTACAGGACCATGGAGTCAGGTAATGCAGTACTATCCAACATCTTTTCCTTTTTTTAAGTTTATTTATTTTTGAAAGAGAGAGAGACAGACAGACAGACATAGAGTGAGTGGGGGAGGAGAAGAGAGAGAGGGAGACACAGAATCTGAAGCAGGCTCCAGGCTCTGAGCTGTCAGCACAGGGCCCAATGCTCCGCTTGAAGCCATGAGCTGAACCGTGAGATCATGACCTGAGCTGAAGTTGGATGCTCACAACTGACCTAGCCACCCAGGTGCCCCAGTAATATCCAACATCTTGATGTCATCTAAATTTATTACAAACCAGGTGATACCCTACCATTTTAAGATAACAGATACCTTACCAGATATAACAAACAATCCCTTGTACCACTTACCTAATCATAATTTTAATTACAAATAGATATTTATATCATTTTATATACAACCTAAGGTATAATATTTCTAGGAAAGAAGTGATATTGCCTAGAATTCAAGAAAGTGAATATTTATATATTAAGCCTGTTGTTAATCATAATACATTGTTAGGCACTATGTACTTTACAGATATTTAATGGTTAACATTTTTAGAAAATTTGTTTTGTGTACTTAGAACTTCCTCCCAAAGGCTTTTAGCTTTTCAAAAATGGTTTCAGATTTAGAATACATATCTTTGGGGGCACTTGGGTGACTCAGTCGGTTGAGTGGCCGACTTCAGCTCAGGTCATGATCTCATGGTTCATGGGTTCGAGCCCTGCGTTGGATTCTGTGCTGACAGCTTGGAACCAGGAGCTTACTTTCGATTCTGTGTCTCCCTCTCTCTGCCCTCCCCCACTCAAAAATAAATAAAACATTTTAAAAAATTAGAATATATATCTGTGTCTAACGTAGGGGGCCTTATCTTTACAGTCTTCATTGTGTAACAAATTATTAATTTCATCAACTCATCCTCATTAGTCTTTATGTGTTGAGATACTTGTAAAAGTTAATAAGCAGTTTTCTAAATCTGCTCCACTGTTTTCTGTACCACAGCTAATCATCACATTTCATCGTAATTTGTGGTTATGATATGGTTATTTCATCATAAGTTGTCAGGTCTCAGATATAATTATTGTTAAATTTCATAATTTTAATATGTTTAAAATTAAATCCATTCAGGTGTAAATAATGAATGCATTTACAGGTTATAGTTTACCTTCTAGGAATATCCTTCCATAATCTTTGCTTTTTCAGTTACAGGGATTAACTTCTGCTTTGCAGAAGATAATAAATAATGGTATAAAATAAAGAGTGCTCTAAGGTCTGATTGAAAACATTTAAATCCATGCCTGTCCCCCTGCTCTACCCTCCCCCAGTCCCCATCCAACCAATATGTAGTGTCTTCTTTAAGATAAAGGGATTAAATGGCCCCAGATTCTTTCCTCCCATTCTAAAATTGAATATTGCATAATAAATATACTGTTATTTTTACAAAAGTATAATATATAAAATATAGTATTTATTTTTTAAGTAAATGAAAGGTGATAACATTACATAATTTTTAAAGTTTGGTATTTTTAGGCCCAAAATTTATGGTGGTGTCAATGTCGGCCGAGTTGAAATCTAATACTCTTTTGATTAGATCGCACTACTCTGTGCATACTGAATTCTGCAAATGAAGATTCAGTTTGCAGATCTGAATGCATACAAGTAACCTTTTCTATCACAGCAGCATTTTACCTTCATATACATTTTACTGGGATCTCTATTTTCTTTTAAGAAAATAATGTAAAATGTTGATGACTTCTCTCAAAGTTATAAATTCTTGACTAATTTGTTTGGACAACATGGCACCACTGGATAGTGGGATGTTGATCATTATCTAACTTTTATTGAATTATAGCTATAATCAAGATGCTTAATAGTGTGTTATTATATCTCTAATGGAAACAGTTCTCTAAATTAGAACACATTAATATAGTTACTAAGCCTTTAAATTCTCTTGATAATCAAAAATAATTTTGATTAAGTATCTACTTGTGCCTGTTTTCTTGTTCTTTTAATGAGGTAAAATCAAATTTCAAATGGTTTTTCCTAACAATATGTTTAATATATTTAATATATATAGTATACATCATATATACATATATATACTTTTTAAAGTACCATGTATCTTTGATAATACTTGTTACTCATTTAATTTTATAAATATTTTGCAACTCATATTTTTTTATACTTTGCACTGCATGTGATCACTGCACAAAATAATTTTCAAAAACAAAACACTTCTTCAAAGAGAAGGTAATGTAAAGGCTTTGTATCAATATGGATTAATATAAATATTTGAGACCTGCTTTATTAAGATGAATTTCTATGCAAATTCTTACAAGAATAGACTCCCTTTGCAGCTGTAAAAATGAATACATAAAGAAATGACAAGACAGACAGCCTGTCACAGCAGCAGCTGCTACAGTCTATACAAGAGATGTGAAAGAGAATGAACAGCCTGTCTGTTTTCTTGCTGCTCTGTGTAGAATGCGCTGGTAAGGGGATCATGGCCTTAGGCTTGTCTGCACGTATGCCGCGTAATTGGAAAGTGAAATATGTGAATTTTCCTAAGTTAACAAAGAATTCCAAATGATAGCCTTATTGTTGAACATGCATATTTGCTCCTTAATTTATCTTTGAAGATTATTTGGTTTAATTCATTTTATCTATAAAAATCCCCCATTGATATAATTTGAATATTAATTGAATAAAATTTTATAAATGAGTCAATTCATAACAAACTCCTGCATATTTACTCTTTCCAGAGCTTCCTAGTTTCCTTACAACTTTTAAAAGTATCAAGCATAAGTTGTGTTTTTAAAACACATCAAATTGTGTTGGAAGTCTTTAGTTACACATATTCATTGATTCAAACCAAAATGAATTAGAGGCACCTGGGTGGCTCAGTTGGTTAAATGTCTGACTTCAGCTCAGGTCATGATCTCACGGTTCATGAGTTTGAGCCCCACTTAGGGCTCTGTGCTGACAGCTCAGAGCCTGGAGCCTGCTTCAGATTCTGTGTCTCCCTTTCTCTCTGCCCCTCCCCTGCTGACACTCTGTCTGTCTTTCTCACTTTCTCTCTCAAAAATAAATAAACATTAAAAAAAATAATAAAAGGAATTAACATCAGGGCATCTGGGTGGCTTAGTCAGTTGAGAGTCCAACTCTTGATTTAGGCTCAGGTCATGATCTCAGTTTTGTGAGTTCAAGCCCTGCGTCAGGCTTTGCACTGATGGTGTGGGGCCTGCTTGAGATTCTTCCTCTCTCTCTCTGCCTCTTCCCCACTTTCACTCTCTCTTTCTCTTTCAAAATAAATAAATAAATGAACAAAAAAAATTTAAAAAATGAATTAATATCTCTGTTACATATAATACATGGAGCAAGGATGTCTAGGAATTATATTAGGGAATTAATAATAATTAAATCTGGAATTCAGGCTGGTTAGAGAGGTAGGAGAGAAAGAAAATGTTGTTAGATCAACAGATTGTAGGTAAAGAGCAAGGATTATTGAGATTGCTTCTAGAATGTTTGAGCTTGAAAGATAGGAGGTAGTGGCTTTAGAATGAGACACTTTAAATCGATTTTATATGTGAAGTCAAATTACTGTGCTTGTAATGACAATGCCTTATATAGGCCCATGGGGAAGATGAGTGGCTAAAGTGGTGTGAAAATAAGCTTATTACAAAGGAACTTTATTGACAACATGGATAAAATAACAGGCAATGTGTAGAGGAATGGTGTTGTAGTAGGGTCCCCTCCCTAAAGAGAAAAACAAAAAACAAAAAACTCAAGGCAACCTGGCTATACACGAACGTGACAACATTCCTCACAGCTTTGTAATATGAGACCACTTAATCAGACTGCATGTTTGTGTGTTACCATATATGGGAAACAAAGAAATGAAAAATGTATAAAAATCTATGCCGCATGGCGTTTGGGGCTCCGTTCTTCCTTAGGAACCCAAGTGAGCAGTGCCAGCATGAGTAAAGCTGCTTCCTAGAAAGAAAAGCCTTGGTGTCATGACTCTCTGTGTGAGAATCCTGCTACATTGTGTTACAGAAAGTGAAAATGATCCTAGAGCTAAAACCTTCAAAAGATAAAGTAGGACTGAGATCTGTTGATTACTGCAAAAAGGAGGGAAAGTGGTAGGACAAGACTAACTATGTGTTAGGTTGGTAGGGAAGACAAGAAGAGAATGGTCTAAGATAAAAACTACAGTCCTACTGGTGTAAAGTGTTATGGGAACAAAAGAGGCCACCACATAAAGTAATTAATGGAAAGCAGTATCTTCTAAAAAGATCCAGTCTTTAGGACAGGAAAGTAAAGGGAATATTGAGAGAAGAACTTCAGGAAGGAGAAAGGTTTTCAGTGACTGAACAGGAATTCTAGTGTACAGTTTTGTAGCGAATAGTAGTTAAGCTCAGTAGTTATGGAGAGGGGAAAGTGGGATTAGAAAAGGAAGTCTATTGGGGCGCCTGGGTGGCTCAGTCGGTTGAGCTTCCAACTTCAGCTCAGGTCATGATCTCTCAGTTCGTGAGTTTGAGCCCTGTGTCGGGCTCTGTGCTGAGAGCTCAGAGCCTGGAGCCTGCTTCGGATTCTGTGCCTTCCTCTGTCTCTGCCCCTTCCCCACTCATGCTCTGTCTCTCTCTGTCTCTCAGAAATGTTTTTTAGAAAAGAAAGTCTATAAACTTTTATAGGAATTAGAATTGGGGGATAGGAAAGGAGCCCTAAAATTAAGTTTTAAACATGATTTATAATAAAAAGAGATTACTACTAATGTCCACAGTGCAGATCATACAGGGAAATTTGTTAGTGCAAGGTGGGGGGAGAGGAGTGGTGGTCATTCAAGGTGGGGAAATTATGAGGCTCAGAAAACACTCATATTGGTTATTGTGGAGTCTAGCTAACTAGTAGTTGACTCTTAGCTTGTTCTCCATTTGAAGTAGTTTCTATCTCCCTTGATTCAAAGAAAGCATAGAAGCCAAGAGAGGACTTACCTTACTTCAGGCTTATGGGATTCTCACGTGAACCCTGACAGTGGAGGCCAACAGACAAGGTATTAGGTGCTGGCTACATAATTCACAGGGCTCAGTGCAAAATGAAGATGTTGGACCCCTTGTTCAAAAAGTAGGAAAAAATACTGTTAAAAGTACTACAATTTGAAGTGCTTTACTTTTTTTTTTCTTTTTTTTAATGTCTCTCACAACTGGTTCGTTTGTTGGTTAATAATCTAATTAAAGAGGGGTGTCTGGATGGCTCAGTTGGTTAAGTGTCCAATTTCAGCTCAGGTCATGGTCTCATGGTTCCTGAGTTTGAGCCCCATGTGGGGCTCTGTGCTGATAGAGCCTTAAGCCTGCTTCAGATTCTGTGTGTGTCTCTCTCTCTGGCATCCCCCTGCTTACATTCTGTCTCTCTCAAAAATAAGTAAAGATTAAAAAAAAATCAAAAAAATAATCTGAGGAAAAAATAAAATTTTTAATATTTCAGCATAAATTTTACCATTTATCTTTATATGATGTATAATTCTGGTTTAAAATTCCAATATAAGACTATGTAAATTATATATGAAATTACACAATTTGTTTTTTTGTATTGCATACATGGTTTTGTATTTTGTTCTTAACAGATGGCGGAAACTGCAAAACTATCTCAGTGGATTTTTTCTTTTTGACTTGTGCACATAATACCAACACTCTCTACATGTTGCTTACTGATGATAAGGACTGAAAGGAAAAGGAAATATGGGTTGCCTTATAGTTCCCTTTCCTTCTGGGTCATAATTTTCTATATAAGTGGTTGGATAATACAAGGAGTAATAAAATAAATAAATGATATGATAGGGTTTTTTGAGTGTTTATGTTTTATAGAACACGAATGACATTTTATTTCTGCATTTGAAGCAAGTGCAAAACTGAAAGTTGCATCCTCTTAAAGCTGTCATTGCCTGAATTTAATCAATAGTCAATTTTAACAAGCTTCCTTTGCACTTGCTTTGAGTCTCATTGAACCTAGATGCACCATGAGTGTTCTGTAATTCTATGTCCTTGGGACATTGTACGTGCTCTGTTTGAATAGGGCAACCGGAAACAGCAACAGACACATAATGCGTGTATCTTCTGTCTTGTCACACATGCTCCATTGTCTCATTGGACATACAGCACAGAAGTGCAAAGATAAAATTATTAAGAATTCCAAGAAGACAGCAGAGCATTAGATGAGCAGTATCTTTCAGAGCATAAATCCCTGTACCCCTGCACAAGTCTGATGCTCATGAAGCCAGCCCTGCAGGAGGTCTAATAAAAACTAAAGCATATTTGAATCTATATTCTTCAAATTTAACATGATTCCAATTGCCTAGACAAATGTTTGTACCAGTAAGATTTTATTTTTGAATTGTATTCTTTCTTATGTAGATATACAGAAGGTTAAAACAAATTATTTTAAGAAAGTTAACTTAGAGGGATGTTGTGTACTATATAAATTAATTTGGTGCATTTAACGTGAAAGTTATTTCTGACAACTTTTGTTGGGGGATGTCATGGAAACTAATGTGAGTGAAGTATTCTCTTGGTTATTTATACTCAAGTATCTTTATGGCAAATCCATATTTGTTCTACATTTCCTGCCCAAGGAAATACTCTGTGACTTGATGGACGCTTCTTGGCTTTCTGTTACTGCTTTAGCTTTTAATCTTTTTTGTTCTCTGCCCCCATTACATGATTTTGAAAAAGTAGGAATCCATAGGTCTATGCAAGATATTTCCAATTATGTTGGATGCATGAAGCAGGTTTGAATTATAGGAGTTTCTTGGAATAAAGATGTTAATTGCTTTCCCACATGTTAATCTTCTAAAGCTATTTGCTTAAGGAAAGAATCTCTTTTTCAATATATGCAAGCCTTCTGTAAAACCTCTGTAAAAGCGCAAAACCTGTCTGCATTTGTAAAGCATTTTTACAAAAAGTATAACTAATTAGTAAATATAGATACAAGTCCTCTCAGATACTTAATATGAAATGTAAAGTTATTATGAGGCAAGAATTTGCCATAAATATATAATAATAATCTTCAGTTCTTTTGTTGCTGTTGTTGTAATTGTCTACAGATTTATGTACTTGCCTCATTTATATTATTAACTGCATTTTATGTAAGTTTAAAGACTATTTCCTCCTGTTCTTCCTTGACCTGTGCTTTTGGAGCAAAATTCTATTATTAGATTCACCTTGGAGGGGGGGAGAAAAACAAAGAACATCTTTCCTTAATGTAGGTTCACATTCATCAATTTAGATGGGAATTTCATTGGAAATCAATAAACAGAGAACACAAAAAATTTCAAAGCTTGTCAACTAAATGGTTTGTGAAGCTAGGGAGTTTAAAAAATCACCCAATTTATGATCACTGGATTAAGGGAATGAACTGTAGTATGATCAATTCCAAATATATCTTACATGTGATACTTGTCTAACCATTTGTTCTGCTTTTCCATTCTATTATCCTCTGCACATGATCTTTTCATTTTCTATCAAATAATAGATAATAGTATCAGGGGTTTTAGAAACAAATTTCATATCAGTTCCTCTGGTAAAATAACACAATGGTAAATTTTAAAAATACATCACGTTCATTTCATCATCCAGTCATCAGTATTTGAAGAAGAATTCGTTCAAGAGTATACTACAGAGAGACAAAGGAACTAATAGTGATAGGTCAGGAACATTTGTCTTTTGTCATAAAAACAGTAACAAAATTATCTCTAAATCTAAACTGGAAAGAATTAGGATGGTTTTAATTTTATTTGTCCATAGTACATATTCAATAAAAAATGGAATTGATGAATAAATCAGTCAGTAGAATTTTTTGTTTTATTTGAGAAAGAAGCAAAGACATATGAATCACCGATTTATGAAATGTGAAAGTATCATCCAAAGTAATTTAGAGTGGTTCTTTCAAAAACATAGATTCATTTAAACACTTTAGGTAAATATTTTGCTTGTGAATTATAAACTTGGATTTGGATTATACTCTTAAAAAATTTTTTTATACAAGGGGGGGCACTTAAGGGGTAAGCAAGGATATACACACACATACACACACATATGAAATCACATATCAAGTTTATTGTAGGGAAAAGGAAAATATAAAAATCAGATATATTTACCCACTTAGCCCATAGACTTATTGGTAGTATAGTCATATATAAATTCCAAGATTTTTTCATGATGCTAATAAGCACATTGAATGTGTGTTTTCTGTCTCTTAGTCTTTATGTCATTTATTCTCTTAACACATGCCCTAACTCCACATAGTTTCACTTACTTTTATTATTTCTCCGATTCTTATGGATGCCAATTTACTCTACTGGAGGAAAACAGATGACTCTGAAGTATCATAAGCATTAAGTCAAAGTATTTTTCCTCAAAGGTATTGTGCTAAATTACATTTAGCCTGTGTTTAATGCACTGAATGTATATTTATTGAATAATCATCACCATTAAGCATATGATAAAGTTTAAAGTAGAGTAAGGAAATCATTTCCATTTGTCACCAACTTTCCCCCAAAAATATATACATGGACCCACAAACATATATTCACCCCAGTTGCATGATTAGGGTTAGCAGCCATTCTTTTTAACTTTTATCTCTTAGTGGATACCATAATTCAGTATTATCAACTGACTTAAATCTGAAAGAAAATGAATGTATTGCTACATAATTTGAGGATCCTTAATCCATTTAGTTTATTTGTGTATAGCCTACTTTATCCAAGAAAAGATGTAAGATTAACACATCATTGCCTTTCAATACAATGATCTAAAATTTGAGATATATAAATACCAATAATACATTTAGTGTTCTGAAAATATTTTTTTTTTAATCTTGACTTAGTCTGTGCTGTCTTTTTAAAATTTTTTATGGGAATATGTGGTGTTTAAATTAACTTACATCAGTTTCCCATTATATAACTTTTTATTATGTATAGTTACTACATTTTTAATTTAATTCCCATTTATATATTAACAAGTATTTTTCTTGAGAGAGAGAGAGGGGGCGTGTATGTGTGTGTGTGTGTGTGTGTGTGTGTGTGTGTGTATGTGTGTGTGCGCGCATGTGCAGGGAAGAGGCAGAGGGACAGGGAAAGAGAATCTCAAGCAAGCTCCATGCTCAGCACTGAGTCCCATGCAGGTCTCAATCTCACAACTGAGAAATCATGACCTGAGCCAAGGTTAAGAGTTAGACTCTTAACTGATTGGGCCACCCTAGGTGCTCCTGAAGAACTTTTTTTTCATAGTATTATTTGACTTGTTGACTTTATGTCATACTTAGCCCAACTCAGTATCGCTGTGAAAAAATCCAGGAATAGATGATGCGGAACCATATACGGAAAATCTTCCATAAAATACAACTGTTGGAATAACGATTCACAAATGAAACTAATTAGAACAGGAAAATATTCAAAAGTTAGTAGGACATGACAACAGTATGCCAAAGGTAGAGAGACACTATCTCTTTCAGACAGAAGCTGTGGGGGAAAAAAGTTGGGTTGGGGAATGTTCATTGGGCAGAAAAGAGGAGGGGGATAAAGGCAACACACTTTTTAACTGTGCCCTGTCGGTCTGTCAAGTCCCATGGCCTCTATTTTATGTTCTGTGTCTCATTTTCTAACAACTTGAAGCTCAAAAGAGGGAAAGTCAAGGAGTTTAAATTGAGGAAGAAAGATAACAGAGCATTTAGGTTTCACTTTGGCTTTTTCATCTCCAATTTGCAATGCTCCAGTGCGGGGAAAAGAGAAGAATTGCACATTCCGCTGGGAGGTTGGAAGCCTGGTCTTAACAGGCTTAACAGTATAGGAGGGTTAGAATGTTAAACGTATCAAAATTGTCTTATTAAACATAATTTTATATCAGGCTATTTTGTGTATTGTAACCATGCAACTTCACTGAGTAGAAGTAGACATAAATAGACGGATTTGCCACTACATGTACTGTGTTGTGAATGGAAGTAGGAAAAACCTTCTGGGAACCAAAAGACTTGAATAAAATTGATGGATGTCACATTCAATATTTAATTGTTTATTAAATAACACATTTGGAGTATTCGTCATGAATGTGTTATAGCCTGTAAACTTTAACATGAAGTAACTGATCTTTCTTAATGCTTAGAATGGGTATAAATGTATTTTTCAAAGGGCAATTAATAGTTATATCTACATTAAAATAAATTATGTCAGTTTTAATGAATGTGTTGGCTATTGTTGAGGACATAGCACATTTTACACAAGGAAAATCAAAACTATGTATAGCAGCACAATCTGAAATTTACAATTTTATAGCGTCATTATGAGCAGATTGACACCACTTGAGAAAGGGAGAAGGGGTGAAGGTGACCTAATAGCAAAACTAGGCACAATTTTATAGTAAAAACCTTAACTACCCAAGGAACATTAATAATGCAATGCCAATAAACACTGCAATGAATATTTGACTTACTAATTTGAATTCATTACAAATATTATTTAAGGAACTAAGTTTACACGCTCAGAGAAAAAAAATCTGAAAAAGAATTTGGCACAGAGCAGGAGTTTGTACTCTGCTTTGATAGCTGATTGAGTGTGTAGCTTAGTTTTGATATTACTTGGGGCACAATATAGTGTGTCAGAAACTTTCTCATATTAAATTGTCAATATCAATTCAGAAATTCATTATTTAATCAATTTTTTTCACAGAAGGAACAAAGCACATAATCAAAAATGTGTATGCCCTTGATTTGTTTTCAGACAAGCAATAATCCCAACCACTCCTGCAAAATTCTGTCTGCTGATTTTCTATGACAATTTACATTTAAAATTGTAAACATTTAAATAATATGCAATTAAGTGGTGGGGGATTTGTTTAAATAACTGTATAATAGTGGATTTTAAAGGTGAATGCATTATTGTTTTATATTCCTTCATATGTTTTATTCCTTCTCTCTGAAACACTCCATGACACTACTTGAATTTTTTAAATGTTTATTTAGTTTTGGGGGGAGAAGGGGGAGAGAGGGAGAGAGACAGAGACAGAGACAGAGAGACAGAGTGTGAGCAATGTGAGGGGCAGAGATAGAGGGACACACAGAATCTGAAGCAGGCTCCAGGCTCTGAGCTGTCAGCACAGAGCCCGACGCAGGGCTTGAACTCACAAACCGTGAGATCATGATGTGAGCCGCAGTCACTTTTTTAAAACAATTTTTTTACTGTTTATTTATTTTTGAGAGAGAGAGAGAGAGAGAGAGATAGAGTGTGAGCAGGAGAGGGTCAGAGGGGGGGGAGATACAGAATCCAAAGCAGTCTCCAGTCTCTGAGCTATCAGCACAGAGCCCAACGTGGGGCTCAAACTCATGAATGGTGAGATCAGACCTGAGCCAAAGTCAGACGCTTAACCAACTGAACCACCCAGGTGCCCCGAGCCCAAGTCAGACACTTAACTGAGTGAGCCACTCAGGTACCCCTCTATGCCACTACTTGAAAACTAGGTCCTTTTTCTCTTTTAGGACTGATCTATAATATTGCTTTCTCCAAGGAACCCTCATGAGCCATTTAGTTTAAAACAATCCAATCCCATTTGTTTAACATGGTTTTATCAAGGCAGTTTGGTAAATCGTATTCTTAGTGCCTAGCATATGATCACAGCTCAATAAATATTAATTATTGAAGAAGGAATGATAGCCTGCAAACATTTTGTAAGTCAGGCAGAAGGGAATTTTCTTTTATAGGAGGGATAAACAAGACAAAAAGTACTGAGTATTGAGTTGAAAGGTGGCTTGACAGGACAGTTGAACAAGAAATGTCCTTCCTTGAGATTACCAGATTCTCAGACTGGTTGTTCCATATTCAGGTACTGGCACAGGCTGATGACAGTTCAAAGTCCCGGGCCTTGGAAGACAAGACTAAAGTTGGTCAAATCAAATAGCAGGTTGTTTGTTGGTACAAAAAGCTAATACTTTATAAAGACACAGAATGGAGTTTGGAAGTCAATATCTGGCCTTATTATAGGAGAATGATGGAGGTATTTGTAAGTCATACTTAAGTCATACTGAAAAGGGTGATTCTTTGCAGTATGCCATTTCTTGGAATGCAAGAGGGTGGGAAGATTTCTTAACCTTTGCTGCCTTTCTAAGAGCACAGGGCTCATGTAAGGTATAACACCGCCAAAAGGAATAATTGAATACATGTTTGTTATAGTATATTTAATGTGATGTATATGACTGTATATGAATCTACATATCTAACTATAGATTTATGGTTTAATTTTGAAACTGTCATGGCTATTTTTATGTATCTACATAAGTAAGAGCTGATCAGTGATTCTTACTGTGTCTAATTGTATAAGACTAACCGGTGTATTATTGAGTATCATTCTTGGCTTGTGACCACTATATGCCTTAATGTTTATGACAGTTAAAAAGAACCCTACCCATACTTTCAAATGCCGCTTAGTAGAGCAGTCCCTATTCCAGTTGAGAGTCATTGGGATGCAGATGTCATCGTGTTATAGATTGCAAATACTAATGCTACATTTCAATAATATTCTTTATTTTCACATGCATATTTGTTGTTAAGCTGAATTTGTTAAATATGTAAATAACAGAAAATACTTGTTCTATCCCATATGATCCATTCCACCATAAGCAATTCATCTAAGCCAATAATGGGGCAAAAATTCTGTTGAAAGCTATTGGCATTCTCGGCAAATTTGACCACAGAAAAGTTTTCTGAGAAGTTTTTGCAAATGGATTCCCAGCTTAGCAAAAAAGACAAATAAACAGATGATAACTTAGCTATGCCTGGACATTTTCAAAAGTGAATATAAAGTGTTACCAAACTAGTTCGTGGGAGAAGTCATACTCTAAGGAATTCTAAAGATGAGTGTGAGAACTCTGATAAATCATGCTATAGTTAGCCTTTCTTCTCAACACCTTTTCATATAAGTAAACAACTTTGTTTATTTTTTTTAATATGAAATTTGTTGTCAAATTGGTTTCCATACAACACCCAGTGTTCATCCCAACAGGTGCCCTCCTCAACGCCCATCCCCCACTTTCCCCTCCCTCTTACCTCCCATCAACCCTCAGTTTGTTCTCAGTTTTTAAGAGTCTCTTATGTTTTGGTTCCCTTCCTCTCTAACCTCTTCTTTTTATTTCTTCACCTCCCCCATGGTCTTCTGTTAAGTTTCTCAGAATCCACATAAGCATAGAAACATGTGGTATCTGTCTTTGTCTGTATGACTTATTTCACTTAGCATAACACTCTCCAGTTCCATCCACTTTGCTACAAAAGGCCATGTTTCATTCTTTCTTATTGCCAAGTAGTATTCCATTGTGTATATAAACCACAATTTCTTTGTCCACTCATCAGTTGATGGACATTTAGGCTCTTTCCATACTTTGGCTATTGTTGAAAGTGCTGCTATAAACATTGGGGTACAAGTGCCCCTATGCATCAGTAGACCTGTATCCCTTGGGCAAATTCCTAGCAGTGCTATTGCTGGGTCATAGGGTAGATATAGTTTTAATTTTTTGAGGAACCTCCACACTGATTTCCAGAGCAGCTGCACCAGTTTGCATTCCCACCAACAGTGCAAGAGGGTTCCCGTTTCTCCACATCCTCTCCAGCATCTATAGTCTACTGATTTGTTCATTTTAGCCACTCTGACAGGTGTGAGGTGGTATCTCATTGTGGTTTTGATTTGTATTTCCCTGATGAGGAGTGACGTTGAGCATCTTTTCATGTGCCTGTTGGCCCTCTGGATGTCTTCTTTAGAGAAGTGTCTATTCATGTCTTCTGCCCATTTCTTCACTGGATTATTTGTTTTTTGGGTATGGAGCTGGGTGAGATCTTTATAGATTTTGGATGCTAGCCCTTTGTCTGATATGTCATTTGCAAATACCTTTTCCCATTCCGTCGGCTGCCTTTTAGTTTTGTTGATTGTTTCCGTTGCAGTGCAGAAGCTTTTTATCTGGATGAGGTCCCAATAGTTCATTTTTGCTTTTAATTCCCTTGCCTTTGGAGATGTGTCAAGTAAGAAATTGCTGCGGCTGAGGTCAGAGAGGTTTTTTTTTCCTGCTTTCTCCTCTAGGGTTTTGATGGTTTCCTGTCTCACATTCAGGTCTTTTATCCATTTTGAGTTTATTTTTGTGAATGGTGTAAGAAAGTGGTCCAGTTTCATTCTTCTGCATGTTGCTTTCCAGTTCTCCCAGCACCATTTGTTAAAGAGACTCTTTTCCATTGGATATGCTTTCCTGCTTTGTCAACTTTGTTTATTGTTTAAGCAAGTCTGAGTTGGTGATTTTGTTACTAGAAGTCAAAAAGCATCTTATGTGATATACTATATTAATACTAAAATCTAATAAAATATAAAGAAGTGATCTTTTCGACTATTTCTAAAAACTTTTAAACATGTTATAAGCTCTCTTTCCCAAATTAAAGATTAAGTGTCTCTTAAGAATAATGGTACAGGGGCGCCTGGGTTGCTCAGTCGGTTGAGCGCCGACTTTGGCTCAGGTCACGATCTCGCGGTCCGTGAGTTTGAGCCCCGCATCGGGCCCCTGTGCTGACAGCTCAGAGCCCGGAGCCTGTTTCAGATTCTGTGTCTCCCTCTCTCTGACCCTCCCCCATTCATGCTCTGTCTCTCTCTGTCTCAAAAATAAATAAACGTTAAAAAAAAATTAAAAAAAAAAAGAATAATGGTACAGATTTATAAATTAAAAAAAAATGTTGTGTTACTAAAAACATCCCTGATGAGAAAATTAAAGATGTGTCTACTTATTGATAAGAGTTGGTGAAAAGTATTTTTTTAGCCATGTTTGTAAGTCAATACTGGGTGCACATTTAATGAACACGGAACTATTATAATGGAAAATATTACATATAAACTATTAGTCATTCCTTTGTGTTATACCTAAGTATGCTCTTATTGTATGCGTATGTGGAAAAAGTAACAGTAGTGAATTTTTGTTAAGTATTTCCCCAAATAAACTTGTATACAAAGAAATATTAAGAGAACAGAACAAGTAACAGGCTACATTTGATGAGAGAGAGGAGGGAGGGTAAATTAAGAATTATCAGGTGCTGTAATTACTGCCTGGCTAACAGTAACTGTACCTTGTTGAACTGCCCGATAGAAAAACGAAACCTGAGTATCTGAAAAAGCTGATAAGTACTAGAGAATTAGTTACATGGGATAAGAGATACTAAGATGGAAACATCAAATTATTCAATCAAGAAAATGTCCTGAAAACCTAACATGTTCCAGGTAGTGTTATGTATCCTGGGGATATAATAATTAAAAAAAAAATTTGAATGTTACTTATTCTTTTATGGAATATACATTCTGTGAGGATAAAAGTCAATAAACAACATGTTTTCATAGCAGTTATTTCTACACGCACGTAAAGAAATAATGGCAGGATAGGGATGATTGTAAATAGAATGGTTAGGAAGAAAATATTCTCTGAAGGATGATGGTTTTGTTGGGATCTGAAAAACAAGCCTAGACTAGTTAGGGAAATTTCTTCTGGAAGCAGCTGCTGGCTGAAGGAGTCACAATTACAAAGACCCTTAGTCTTAGACCGAGTTTTCCATGGAAGCCAAAAGCAACAAGGCCAACATGCCTCAGGTATTTTGAGCAGGTAAGTTTGTGGATCTAGATGGGATTCGAGATAAATATGGGAGTGTGATTGGAAAGAACTTTATATAAGGAGTTTGGGTAATATTTAAATTGCAAAGGAAAAGCTACTGAAGAGTTATTAATGGTAAAGTGACATATTTTTCAAAGACTAATATTGGTGCTTAACTGGGAATCATCAGAAAGAGGTAATATAAAAAACTAAAGTAACCAGTTAAAAGATTATTGCTAAAAAATTGCTAAAATCATTTGAACTATAGAACAGAAAGTAAACAAATTCAGGATATCTTTTGGAAAAGATATCAAAGCTTTTTTCAAGGAGCTGGACTTGGAGTAAGGGAAGGGAAGAAAAGAAACAAAAATGACTTTTTTTTTTCATTGAATAACTGGATGCATGCAGTTGCCATTTACTAAATGGAAACAAAAAACACCCACAAAAATCTAGCATACTAGAAGTATCTTCATTACTCTTTACTTTGAGTGTATTCGTTTCTACATGTGTAGTATAGATATATCATTCTCTTTTCTGGAAAGTCTCTGGTGAAGATCACTGATACATAAAAAACAATCAAACAAACAAAACAAAAAACAAAACAAACTTTCACCACATGATAATCATTATCAATTCACTAATCCTAACATGGGGCAAAATATTTTAATTATCCCTAGCATTCATCTATTCTTTTTTTGTCTTAGTAATAAAATTCCCCAGATCATCGGGGTACATTGTTGCCTACCTAAGGAAGAGTTTATAATCTTCCCTTACAGTAACATGTGAAACTTCTGGACCATCTCCTTTTTTTATTTTATTTTTATTTTTTTTATTTTTTTATTTTTTAATATATGAAATTTACTGTCAAATTGGTTTCCATACAACACCCAGTGCTCATCCCAAAAGGTGCCCTCCTCAATACCCATCACCCACCCTGCCCTCCCTCCCACCCCCCATCAACCCTCAGTTTGTTCTCAGTTTTTAACAGTCTCTTATGCTTTGGCTCTCTCCCACTCTAACCTCTTTTTTTTTTTCCTTCCCCTCCCCCATGGGTTTCTGTTAAGTTTCTCAGGATCCACATAAGAGTGAAACCATATGGTATCTGTCTTTCTCTGTATGGCTTATTTCACTTAGCATCACACTCTCCAGTTCCATCCATGTTGCTACAAAAGGCCATATTTCATTTTTTCTCATTGCCACGTAGTATTCCATTGTGTATATAAACCACAATTTCTTTATCCATTCATCAGTTGATGGACATTTAGGCTCTTTCCATAATTTGGCTATTGTTGAGAGTGCCGCTATAAACATTGGGGTACAGGTGCCCCTATGCATCAGTACTCCTGTATCCCTTGGATAAATTCCTAGCAGTGCTATTGCTGGGTCATAGGGTAGGTCTATTTTTAATTTTCTGAGGAACCTCCACACTGCTTTCCAGAGCGGCTGCACCAATTTGCATTCCCACCAACAGTGCAAGAGGGTTCCTGTTTCTCCACATCCTCTCCAGCATCTATAGTCTCCTGATTTCTTCATTTTGGCCACTCTGACTGGCGTGAGGTGGTATCTGAGTGTGGTTTTGATTTGTATTTCCCTGATAAGGAGCGACGTTGAGCATCTTTTCATGTGCCTGTTGGCCATCCGGATGTCTTCTTTAGAGAAGTGTCTATTCATGTTTTCTGCCCATTTCTTCACTGGGTTATTTGTTTTTCGGGTGTGGAGTTTGATGAGCTCTTTATAGATTTTGGATACTAGCCCTTTGTCCGATGTGTCATTTGCAAATATCTTTTCCCATTCCGTTGGTTGCCTTTTAGTTTTGTTGGTTGTTTCCTTTGCTGTGCAGAAGCTTTTTATCTTCATAAGGTCCCAGTAATTCACTTTTGCTTTTAATTCCCTTGCCTTTGGGGATGTGCCGAGTAAGAGATTGCTACGGCTGAGGTCAGAGAGGTCTTTTCCTGCTTTCTCCTCTAAGGTTTTGATGGTTTCCTGTCTCACATTCAGGTCCTTTATCCATTTTGAGTTTATTTTTGTGAATGGTGTGAGAAAGTGGTCTAGTTTCAACCTTCTGCATGTTGCTGTCCAGTTCTCCCAGCACCATTTGTTAAAGAGACTGTCTTTTTTCCATTGGATGTTCTTTCCTGCTTTGTCAAAGATGAGTTGGCCATACGTTTGTGGGTCTAGTTCTGGGGTTTCTATTCTATTCCATTGGTCTATGTGTCTGTTTTTGTGCCAATACCATGCTGTCTTGATGATGACAGCTTTGTAGTAGAGGCTAAAGTCTGGGATTGTGATGCCTCCTGCTTTGGTCTTCTTCTTCAAAATTACTTTGGCTATTCGGGGCCTTTTGTGGTTCCATATGAATTTTAGGATTGCTTGTTCTAGTTTCGAGAAGAATGCTGGTGCAATTTTGATTGGGATTGCATTGAATGTGTAGATAGCTTTGGGTAGTATTGACATTTTGACAATATTTATTCTTCCAATCCATGAGCATGGAATGTCTTTCCATTTCTTTATATCTTCTTCAATTACCTGCATAAGCTTTCTATAGTTTTCAGCATACAGATCTTTTACATCTTTGGTTAGATTTATTCCTAGGTATTTTATGCTTCTTGGTGCAATTGTGAATGGGATCAGTTTCTTCATTTGTCTTTCTGTTGCTTCATTGTTAGTGTATAAGAATGCAACTGATTTCTGCACATTGATTTTGTATCCTGCAACTTTGCTGAATTCATGTATCAGTTCTAGCAGACTTTTGGTGGAGTCTATCGGATTTTCCATGTATAATATCATGTCAGCTGCAAAAAGCGAAAGCTTGACTTCATCTTTGCCAATTTTGATGCCTTTGATTTCCTTTTGTTGTCTGATTGCTGATGCTAGAACTTCCAGCACTATATTAAACAACAGCGGTGACAGTGGGCATCCCTGTCGTGTTCCTGATCTCAGGGAAAAAGCTCTCAGTTTTTCCCCGTTGAGGATGATGTTAGCTGTGGGCTTTTCATAAATGGCCTTTATGATCTTTAAGTATGTTCCTTCTATCCCGACTTTCTCAAGGGTTTTTATTAAGAAAGGGTGCTGGATTTTGTCAAAGGCCTTTTCTGCATCGATTGACAGGATCATATGGTTCTT